>NC_060902.1:17176772-17254272 GCF_014805685.1 Silurus meridionalis
ACCTTCTTGTTAAAAGTAGCTGTTTTTATTTTCTTCTACGTTATAATATTTGTAAATGTTCTGTAATTTTTGCTTTTCAATGCTGCTTCATGTTTTCAAGCTCAAATCTCAGCCCGATAGCAGAACATGCACCAAAATCTCCAATGCTCAGAACCTGCTCAAATGCTGATTGTTGTATTGTTTAGTCAAAATCAATGAGAATTGAATTGAGATTAAACAGTACAAAACAACATAGTGACTTGTCCTGACGACATCCCAAAAAAGGTCATCAGAAGATGTCAGTAGAATGAGCAACATATCAAACTCCGGTAAAACCCAGAAGCCGATGATCTTTCTGTGATCCGAGCTCCAGGTTTGCTCGATGGATTTTTTTACTTCCACCTGCAACACGAATGAACATGAAATGTTGGAAATACAGTCGCGTGGATGTTCTGAGAAGCAGCTTTCAGACATCATCATGTTGCGCTGCACTATACACCATCAGATTACTCTTTTTTTTGGAGTTGTTTCATGAAATTCCACTTTGAACACATCTAATACGACAATCTGTAGAATATTATTATATTGCTGAAAGATCAAGTGTTTTCTCGTCCCTCCTTCAACCTACCATTATCGCTACCAATGCTGCAGAAAGAAGACTGACTCACACTGCAATGCATTATGGGTAACTGCTGCTCTAGCACGTGTGTGTACAAGGGCGTTCAATCAGAAGAAAGTAAGAAGCATCATTCGAAATAAAAGTAGGTAGAAACGATTCCAGAATCTTCTCCACATGATCACATCAGTAGAACAGACTGAATCTAGCAGGTTGGTTTGGACTGGTGTTGGTGTGGAGCGTTACAGTTCCTGCAGCTTTACATCACTGAACAGTCCTCAACCTACAGGGAAGAAGCTGAAGCTGAAACCAAATTGTTATAATAAAAAAACTTTGGGTGTGGTTTTGGTTGACAAAAGGCCAAAGTTTCAGCACTGCTGCTGGTCTCCTACAGTCCAGTAGGTAAATGAACTCTTGCTGGTGCTCCATGTTGAAGGTTCAAATCTGCCTTCAGTTGCTTTTCTTCTGATCACCTCGATGTGAAACGTTTTTATTTTTGTTTTTAGAAATTGATTCTCTCAGGTATGAAGATTGAGAAGGAGAAAAGTCTGACACATCTGTGATCATCTCTGATCTTCTACAGCACAGTGGTTAGAGTCTCTCTCTCTCTCTCTCTCTCTCTCTCTTTACTGTGCAGGTTCACGTCTACATTTAGTCACTTTCCTATTAATTACCTCTGAAAGAGGAGTGTTTTTTTTAGATTGGCAACATCGTATCTCTGTAGAGTAGTGGTTACAGTAATGCTCCTGTATGATGGTGAACTCTGGTTTGACTCCATGTTTGTTCTCATTTTTTTTCACATTTTGTTCTAAGCTTTATTTTCAGTCCGCCCCTGAGTTCTCTGTAGCATAGTGATTCATGTCATGTTCTTCTCTGGTGTCATGCTCAGGCTCAAATCTACTTTTAGTCTATTTCTTACTAAGAAGTATCTGAAGAAAGTGCAGGTTCAATCAACAATGTTTAGATTGTGATAATGGGAGACTTTTTGGTTCCCCAGTAGTCCAGTGGTCTGAAGTCTGTTCTCTGATTCTGTAGTTTTCAGGTTTAAATCTGCTGTTATTTATTTCTTTTGATCATTTTTTTTTTCACTTTACTCTGAATGAAATCTGGAAGAGTAGTTTGCTTTTTGTTTTGTGAGTGTTGGTGTTGTGTGTTCTGGTCGGCACAGTGATTAGATTAATGCTCTCTCATGTTGCAGGTTCAAGGCTCTTTTTAACCATGTTCCCATGAATGACCTCTGGATGAGCAGTTTGCTCTTTATGTTGATATGATTTGCACTGTTCTGGTTTCTCAGTAGTTTTAGTGGATAGCGTAACGCTCCCTGGTGTTGAGCGTGAGTATTTAAAGTAATGCTCTCTGGTGCTGTGGGGTTCAGGTTTGAATCTCCTCCCATTTGCTTTACTTCTGATCACCTCAACATGAAACTTGTTTTCAGAAATTGATGCTCTCAGGTATGAAGTTTGGGGTCGGTGTTTGGTTGATGAAGGATAAAACTCTGACACGTCCCCTGAGGTCTGATCTTCCACAGCACAGTGGTTAGAGTAATGCTCTTTCATGCTTTATGTCAGAGGTTCAAATCCACCTTTAAACACTTTCCTATTAACAACCTCTAAAATATTTTTTTATATTGTGATGATGGCTGTTGCTTGCGGTTCTTGGCACCAGAGTGGTTAGAGCTCTGTTTTTTTGTGTTGTGGGTTTAAATCTACCTTCAGTCACTTTCCTATTAAGAAGTTTGCCTTTTTTATAACAATGCTTGGAGCTGTTGCGATTCTTTGGTAGCGCAGAGGTTCGAGTGATGCTCCCTTCTGCTTTATGTTGCAGGTTCAAATCTCCCTTCAGTCCTGTTAACATTAATCAACTCTGAAAGAGTTTTTGTTTTTGTTTATATTGTGATGCTTGATGTAGTAGTAGTTCCTTGGCAGACCAGTGGTCAGAGAAATGCTTTCTAGTGCTGTAGTTGTCAGGTTCAAATCCACTTTTTGTTGTTTTCCTTTTGATCACCTGAATGTGAAAATCTTTGTTTTGTTTTTAGAATTTGATGCTCTCAAGTATGAAGGTTGATCAGGGATAAAAACTAATTTCGTCCATTTCAAGCCTGTTCTTCTACAATACAGTGGTTAGAATAACATGCTTTTTTTTTTTTTACATCATAGGTTCAAATCCCACTTTTGTCACATTCCTATTAAATCACAGCTGGAAGAGTTTTTGTTTTTTTATTTTGTGATGATCGGTGCTGGTCTGGTATCTCAGTAGCATAGAGGTCAGCATAATGTTCCTTGATATTCCCTAATGCTGTACGTTGTGGGTTCAAATTAGCCTCTTATTAATAATCCCTTTCCTATTAATGTCCACTTAGGAGGAGTTTCTTTAAATATTGTGATGATTGCACTACACTCATTCCTGTGTAGTGGTTAGAGTATTACTCCTGTATTATGGATATCACAGGTTCTAATCCATGTTTATTGAGATTTGTACAAATTATTTTTTCCAGCAACAATTTTGCTTTATTTTAGTTGCTACAGAGCAAAAATGCAAACACCAACCTGTGTGCTCTATAGCACAGTGGTTAGAGCAATACACCTCCATGCTCTAAATCCCTGGTTCAAATCCACTTTTGGTCACTTTTCTAGTGACCCAACTCAAGGAAGCATGTATTTAAAAAAGAAAGCAGGATTTGCAGGAAGAGCAATGGCTCTGGTGGTTAAGTGCCACCTCTGGTGTCAGAGATTGTCGGTTTGAAGCGCGGTGCGGTATATGACAATGTAGTGTGGTGCACACTGCGAAAACGGGGTGGTGAATGAGCTGCTGGCAGAGAGAGACGGCAGCACAAAGAACTGGGGCGGTCAATGATCCACTGAAGGAAACAAGATGGTCTATGAGCTATTCGTGTCAATGAGCTACTGAGAGGCAAACTTGCTCAATGGGGTACTAACCTGGGGCAGTCAATGGAATCATGAAAAGTACAGCATGCTGACTCAGAGCAGTCAATGGGCTCCTGAAAGAGAGTGTGGCATTCAAACTTGGAGGTGAGAAAGACACAGATGGACAACAAGGTGGGGTGATGAATAGGCCACTGAGGGCAAAAGCAAAGCTTGAAATGTCCTGGAAGGAGTCATGAAAGATGATCTCTACAAAAATGTTTTCATTCTATATTTTTTTTTTTACATTTCTCTAGAAACCCCAGTCCTCACCAGTCCTCCTTTACCACCATCTCAGCTCCTCTCTCTCTCATTCACCCTCCACAACACCATCAAGCCTGCCATCACCTTCTCTCACAGACCATGTGAGATTTGAACCCAAGACCACATGCACGAGAAGCAAGGCTTTTACCACGGCACCACCGAGCCAGCCACAAGAACAACTTCTCGTTTTTCATATTTATAAATGGAGCATTTTTAAGGAATAAAAAAAAAATCCTTTAAAAAAAACCTAATTATTATTAACTAGGATATTTTAATTATTTTAATTCCTTTTTTTTTTTTCCATCACAGTATCATTACAATATATACATATATACAGTGTAAAAACAAAGAAAGTGTGTTATTTTCAGGGGACAGTAAATCTGTGCTGATACACAAGCTGCATATTGACTATAAATATATCTCTAAGTCTCATTTCTATAGTGTTGTCCATTGAGAAGATATAAAAATGGTTACTGAAATGTGAGGGGTGCACTTACTTTTTTGACAAAACAATTAGCTTCAATGTTCACCTGAGATTCAACAATTACACAACGTTTACCTTCCCCTCGCACATTTTATAGGCAGATTGAGAGAGAGAGAATGAGAGAGAGAGAGAGAGAGAGAGAGTGTGTGTGTGTGTGTGTGTGAGTGTGTGTGTGTGTGTGTGTGTGTGTGTGTGTGTGTGTGTGTGTGTGTGTGTGTGTGTGTGTGTGCTTTTGCCTCGCAGAACAGTTCAGAGAACCCAAATGACAATTGTTCCAAATTGGTTGAGAGCCTGCGGTGCTCTAGAAAATTTTACTGCTGGGCCACAGAGTCATTATCATCTGTTCATTTGAGAAGGTGCTTCAGCTTTTCTAATAGAAATGACAGGAAGGAAAAAGGAGCAGAAGAGTTTTAATACACGACCGTATTTCTAATCCCTGTGTTTTTCTGTGTTCTTTTGGCAGGTAATTGCGAGGAGCCTGAGCTGGATGTGGAGCTTCAGCTTCTCCCCTGCTCAGTTAATGTGTTCAGAATCGGAGCAGCAGATGTCACAGCAGTTACGTTTAACGACTGCGTCTGTTATTCTGCTCTCTTCATCGAAACGGCCTGCGAGAGTCTTTAGTGTGAAACGCTCTCTCACAGCCAGACTTCCTCTGGGAGCACGAACAACACCAGTGAGAGAGAGAGAGAGAGAGAGAGAGAGAGAGAGAGAGAGAGAGAGAGAGAGAGAGAGCACAAACAGAGAAAGAACACAAAAGAGCGTGCATAGACAGACAGACAGAGACAGACAGACAGACAGACAGACAGACAGATAGAGAGAGAGATAGATAGATAGATAGATAGATAGATAGATAGATAGATAGATAGATAGATAGATAGATAGATAGATAGATAGATAGAGCACAGAGAAAGCAAGAAAGAGTGAGAGAACACAGACAAAAAGTGGAGATCACAAATAGAGGGCACAGACATGAGGAAAGAGAAAGCTCGAAAAAGGGGGCACAGATATATAGAGAGAGAAAAAAGAGAAAGAGAGAGAGAGAGAGAGAGAGAGAGAGAGCACATCGGTGGTTATCAGCTTTGTATTGATCAGACTATCATCAATGTGTTCTCATCTCTAATTTTCTCTCTCTCTCTCTCTCAGGAAGATGTGTGTGTGTGTGTGTGTGTGTGTGTGTGTGTGTGTGTGTGTAAGCCCAGTGCCACACTGTGAGAAATTCTTCTCTAATGAGGCTGAAACATCACTGATTTTCACTGAAAAAAATCTGAATTGCGTGATAACTTCAGAGAAATGTCTGCCATTAATTAGATATGATCATAAACACGTCGCCTTCTCTCAACTCGACTCACGTCTGAAATCTGTTGCTTTTTTCTTTCGTAGGAATCTGAAGTGTAAAATCCCCTTTAAAGTCAGAAAAGAGAAAATGGCACTGAAATGTCATTCGGGCCGCGAGGTAAATGTCGATATCGTATCTATTCGAGACCAAAACCCTGTGCTCTCAAATCCCATCAACCAGACTCTACACACTGCACGTGTAATTCACTCACGTTTCCGTAAAACAAACACGTCAAAGAGGGATAGAAATAAAAGAAACAACACCTCAACGTCTGACGTGTTAAACAGACATGGAGCAGTGTCAAAAGACAAAGACGGGAGCGTGAGCTAATAATGGAAGGGAAGGAATCCGAGTGACAGAAACGTGTGATGAAATGCGACGTGGTTTTTGCCTCAGGTATGAAACGGAGTGTTTGTTGGGTTTGTTCGCTGTGACTCACTGAAACCCGGTTTACGCATGGACTCTGTGTTAGTTGACATGGAAACTTTCAGAGATAGCAAGAACTGAATGAGAGGGAGAAAGAGAGAGAGAGATGGAGAGAGAGAGAGAGAGAGATATGGAGAGAGAGTGAAAGAGAGAGAAAAGAGCAGGATGGTGTCTAGCACGTGTCAGGTGTGTCACAAATCCGGCATGTGGTACACACACCATAAAAATAATTGGGTACCTGGAGTACATGATACACTGCACACAAATATAAACACACACACACACACACACACACACACACACACACACACAAAAGTAACAGAACCAGCATGGCAGAGGTCAGTCAGGTTGGAGAGCCAAAAGCAAAACCAATAATTCTGGAGAACTTTTTACAACAAACAAGCTAGAAAAGATCCAGAAAAGGCTCTCCCTCAGTCAGGGTTAAATACTGAATACGAGAGCATCCCAGAGCAGGAAACTGATTGTAGGTAGTCTTATGATTAATCGGTTAATTGGATAAAAATACGTTTTTTCTTCATTAAAGATCAATAATAAGTCAATTTTTTGATAAGGTTACTTGTTACAAGAGGCTTTTATTGTCATTTCTACTATACACAGTGGTACACAGTACACAGTAAAAACGAGACAACGTTCCTCCAGGACCCTGGTGCTACACTAAACAACAAAATAGAGCTACAACACAATTGGTTGGAGAGGAAGATCTCCTGCTATAGAGCTCCTACTGAACCCTACCTTTGTGAATGCTGACTGCACCCCAGACCTTCTACACCTCACCTACATCAGTACCAGACTTCACTCACACCTTTAAGGGCAAATCTCACATAAATCTCCACACAGTCTAGTGGAACATCTTCCCAGAGGGATGTCGCTTATTATAACAGCAAATGGCAAATCAAACGCTCAAAAACATGTGTATCCACCTAATGAACGAGAGTGTTTTCAAGAACTGTTCATCTGATCGACTTGAATCTGAACAGCAAACGAACCCAAACAATCCAATTTGCTTTGAATTGGACGAATAGGTGTGAAAGAGACACATATTTAAAGTGAATCTTAAAACCACAAGAATCTCCCACACATCTGATTTACAGTTCTCTCTCTCTGTGGCCTCAAAAATGAAGTGCTCCAAAAATGAACATTCCAACTATGAAATCATTTTTTTTGTGCAAGGTGCTCGTTCATTTACGGCTCGAGGGGCTGCGAGAGGGAGATGGTGAAATGTATTTAAACGTACGCCATCATGTGCGTTCTGCAGACTGCGAGACCTGAGCGAGGCCTTGAGCGAGGCTCGGATCAGCCGAGGCCATTCTGTTCATACAGAACACCATCCGTAACACAAAACAAATGCAGACTAACTTCAGGCTTAGACTCGCTTGGTTTAATGTCTGAATCTGTCTCACTGGTTTGGGTGTAAACCGTTTCGTCCCTCTGCTTATGTCCTTTAATTGTTCCTGGCCAAACTGTGTCAAACATCACCACTTCTTCAGAGACACCATCTGAGATCAGACCCAACACCGAATCAGTATTTTCCTCAATTCAAGTGCAGTCGAAAGAAGGCGCTTATTTCATCTAAAACACTGATGCAACACAATACGGAGCAACACCACGCCTTTGAAGCAAGGCTGAAGACTTATGGAGTGAAGGAAAGAGTGCAGTCAGGGTGGAGTGGGTGGAGAAGAGTGATAGCAGGGGGGATTTGGGATAAAAGGGGATCTGTAAGAGTGAAAGGGAAAGTTGAGAAGACCGCAGTGATACCTGCTGTGTTGTACGGTTTGGATCAGTGGTGGACGAGTTTAATTGGTATAAACGAAATGTGGCTTCAGTAAAAGTAAAAGTGTCCCTTTAAACTTTCACTTGAGTAAAAGTACAAACGTTTTTGCCTTCAAATGAACTTAAGTATCCAAAGTAGTGATTTATTATAACTATAATGTTCCTGTTGTCATTTTTATCACAAGACTCTTTACTTAATCACCTCAGTTTATGTGTAAAGACTCGAATGTGACTCTCAGCACACTGATCTATTAATAGAATGATATTAAAGACTCAAACACTGATTGATTTCTATTATAATGATCATGAACCCAAAACCTTCTTTACAACTACTTTAATAAAACGTGTAAACGAGGTCACGTGTGTTGTGATGAGTTCGAGTCTGGAGTTTCTTCATCATTTATTCCTCTCTAAATGTTCTGCTTGATGTTGAACTGTATGTTGGTGATCAGTAGATACACCAAGCGCCGATCAGAACACGTGTAAACCAGAGTCACTTTTATCCTCATAAATAAAAAGGAACGACTGATTACGCTAAAAGTAGTAAAAAGTAGGATATTTGACTTTGAAATGTAGTGACGTTACAGTAAAATCAGCTCAAATGCAAAAACTTCATGAAAGTACAAATACAGAAAAAAGCTCCTTAAATACAGTAAGGGATTATATTTACTTCCAAACTGTTCACCAGTGCTGATCACTAATGGTTTAAAGGTCTAAAGCGCCGCTGCAGGAGAACAGCGAAAAGGTTTGTGGGAAATGTTGGGAAACCAAACTAAAGATGAAAATAGAGCAAGGAAGAAGTTTAAACTGTAAGTAACAACACCATATAAATAGTGATCTGAAATCTGAAAGTAGGTGGAATTTTCCCTTCAATAATTTCATTTAATTTAAATGCAATAATGAAATTCCCTAAATATCTGGTGCTACAGGCAAGTACAAAAAAACGAGAGAAGGAAATCATGACGTGGCAAAGATAAAACGTTAAACACGCGCTCGGTGTTACACGCTCGACTGAGTTCGCAGGTCTGTGGGTTCTAATGCTGTAACTGCAGTGGCCTTATAAAAGCAAACTCGTGCTCGGTTTTGCTGCTCCGCTGTGACTCGTGTGTGTGTGTGTGTGTGTGTGTGTGTGTGTGTGTGTGTGTGTGTGTGTGGGCTAGAATCCAAATTACACCCTCTTTTGCTTTCTCACCGACACCACAACAATAGGAGAGGAGGGAAATGTCAGAACGGCGTGTGGTAGCTGGCGTGTTTTATTTGTGTTCTGTCTCTTATCGGGACACGGCCGTGTGTCTCGCTGCAGGGAGGAACCGGGCGAGTTTGTCTCCGTTATGTAAGACAAGTTTGGGTTGTTTTTTGTTTTTTTGCTTTTGCAAAAATGGAGCACCATATTAACAAAGTCTGAACAATCAGTTTCATCCCACGGTGTACTTTCTAAACAATCAACCTCACTGCGGGTAGCAAACACGTCCTCCTAACCATCCGAAAGGATAATAGAAAATACACAGTGAGCCTCAAATGAGATGACAATCTGTGGTTACTTTTATATTTAATTTATACCTGTGCAAAATTGTCCTCTAAAACCGTGAGGCAGAAACTAAACCACTGTTTAAACAGATGAAGAAATAAAGTTCTAAATCACAGATTCCTGCCTAATCACAGATCTACAACCAATCACAGATCTACAACCAATCACAGATCTACAACCAATCACAGATCTACAACCAATCACAGATCCACACTCAATCACAGATCTACAACCAATCACAGATCTACAACCAATCACAGATCTACAACCAATCACAGATCCATACTCAATCACAGCTCTACAACCAATCACAGATCCACAACCAATCACAGATCTACAACCAATCACAGATCCACAACCAATCACAGATCTACAACCAATCACAGATCTACAACCAATCACAGATCTACAACCAATCACAGATCCACAACCAATCACAGATCTACAACCAATCACAGATCTACAACCAATCACAGATCTACAACCAATCACAGATCCACAACCAATCACAGATCTACAACCAATCACAGATCTACAACCAATCACAGATCTACAACCAATCACAGATCCACAACCAATCACAGATCTACAACCAATCACAGATCTACAACCAATCACAGATCCACAACCAATCACAGATCTACAACCAATCACAGATCTACAACCAATCACAGATCTACAACCAATCACAGATCTACAACCAATCACAGATCTACAACCAATCACAGATCTACAACCAATCACAGATCTACACTCAAACATGATTGTTAAAAAAACAAAATTAGCAGTGTGAGCGATTAATGCTAAATCAGCTAAGGGTTACCCTGCTGGGGCTGTGAACCTAAACACTGACAGGAGCCCAAGCTTCACACACACACACACACACACACACACACACAAACCCGAGGAACAAGCAGATGTTGTCCTCTAAAACCGTGAGGCAGAAACTAAACCACTGTTTAAACAGATGAAGAAATAAAGTTCTAAATCACAGATTCCTGCCTAATCACAGATCTACAACCAATCACAGATCTACAACCAATCACAGATCTACAACCAATCACAGATCTACAACCAATCACAGATCCACACTCAATCACAGATCTACAACCAATCACAGATCTACAACCAATCACAGATCTACAACCAATCACAGATCCATACTCAATCACAGCTCTACAACCAATCACAGATCCACAACCAATCACAGATCTACAACCAATCACAGATCCACAACCAATCACAGATCTA
The DNA here is from genome assembly GCF_014805685.1 of Silurus meridionalis. Lineage (NCBI taxonomy): Eukaryota > Metazoa > Chordata > Actinopteri > Siluriformes > Siluridae > Silurus > Silurus meridionalis. Next base: position 17,187,369 of record NC_060902.1, read on the forward strand.
CAACCAATCACAGATCTACAACCAATCACAGATCTACAACCAATCACAGATCCACAACCAATCACAGATCTACAACCAATCACAGATCTACAACCAATCACAGATCTACAACCAATCACAGATCCACAACCAATCACAGATCTACAACCAATCACAGATCTACAACCAATCACAGATCCACAACCAATCACAGATCTACAACCAATCACAGATCTACAACCAATCACAGATCCATACCAATCACAGATCTACAACCAATCACAGATCCACAACCAATCACAGATCCACAACCAATCACAGATCCACAACCAATCACAGATCTACAACCAATCACAGATCCACAACCAATCACAGATCTACAACCAATCACAGATCTACAACCAATCACAGATCTACAACCAATCACAGATCCACAACCAATCACAGATCTACAACCAATCACAGATCTACACTCAAACATGATTGTTAAAAAAACAAAATTAGCAGTGTGAGCGATTAATGCTAAATCAGCTAAGGGTTACCCTGCTGGGGCTGTGAACCTAAACACTGACAGGAGCCCAAGCTTCACATACACACACACACACACACACACACACACACAAACCCGAGGAACAAGCAGATGTTAGCGTGACTCTGCCACACTAAACGCCGAATCCTGTATAAATGTGTTGAATTTCGATGAAAAATCTTAAATATTGTGCTGTAATTATGAGCCATAAAACACCATTACAACATTACATGATTGAGGAGGATGGAGCGCCTGTGCTCCCCTGAACGAAATGCAGGATTGTGATTGGGCGAGACATAATTGAGCAGGAAGTGTACTCTGTACACAAGACCACAAAAAAAAAAAAAAAAACATGGTGTGACATAAATACCAAAAACAACTAAAACAGCACTGTTAAAACTGAGCTGAGAGAGAGAGAGAGAGAGAGAGAGAGAGAGAGAGAGAGAGAGAGATGAGTGTGTAGACAGTTTCTATTCTCAAAACACAAGCACAGAATAAACAACCTGCTCACTCCCTCATTTGCATTCTACCTGTAAACGTTGTAAATGATAAAGCAGATACTGAGAGGTGTGTTTCTGTCCTTTAGAGATCATATAATAAACATCTCTATACGTGATCAGGGAATGAAACCTGGACAGTTTCATTAAGAACAGAAGCCACACCTCCTACACTGTGACTGACACTCAGAAGCCACACCTCCTACACTGTGATTGACACTCAGAAGCCACACCTCCTACACTGTGATTGACACTCAGAAGCCACACCTCCTACACTGTAATTAAGTCAGAAGCCACACCTCCTACACTGTGACTGAGACATGGAGGCCACACCTACTTTCATAAATCTGACAGGCCACACCTTCTACTGGGGAGGTGACAGGCCCATAGGCCACACCGCCTTTACTGCAACTGACAGGCAAATAAGCCATGCCCCTCATATTAGGAGATTTGATAAGTCAGCAGTGTGTTTTGGAAAAAATATACTTTTCGGATATTTTCGTCACTCTCCAGAATACATTTTGGTTTTTCACAAAAAATTCTGCTGTGCAGCACCCGGATTAGCGAATCACAGCTTAGCCGAATCCAATTAACGCATCAGAAAGTTTACATTCATCTCTGAATTCAAAAGTCCTCCATAAATTGAAGCGGATGTAAACAAACCAGCGTTAAGCTAACGGACTGCGGCATTAAAAGCGGTCCGGCGGACGCAGAGCTCTGTGAAACAGAGCTAATCAGCAGGGAAGGATTTACTGTAGATCGACGCCTAATCCGCTCGCTTCTCCCGGCTTTGTAATCATGGCAGAACATTTTACTCCGAGTTCAAACCCGGGTTGCAGACGGCTGTATGCAAATCCGCTCCTTCCCACGCTGACCTGCAGCTCCGGAGATCAACGCTGATTCAGCAGCCAATTATGAACATGTCTCCAAGAGCAACGGCGAGATGTAAAACGCGAAGCACTGGAATGAGTTTTTTTGGCTCCGGTGGCTTCTTAGGAACTTTGACAACACTTGGATTGGAAAAGAACAGAAATGTAAAGTGCTGTGGAAGGTTTATTCCCAAGACGAGCACATTTGAAAGCCGTCCAAAGCAATTACTCAAAACCGGCGCAGGAGTGAAAGCCAAACAATGCTAACGGAGGCAACGGATAAGAAAAGCCAACGTAGGCTGGTTAGCGCTGCGTTATTCGATGGCCAGATTAGCACTGCTTGACTGAATGAAGTCGACGTACCTGCTCAGGCAGATAAGCAGTAAACTTCATCATCAAACACCAGAAAAAATACATGTCATATCTTTTAAACAAGTGCATCTCTGAAACCCATCCTCAAACATTCCATTACTGAATGAACATGCTGTGAAAGTTAAGAACAGTTCGCCGGCCTCACCTTCATGCCTCACGCCTAGTGGAACACCGGCTCCACCTGACTCGCCATGTTTACGCCAGAAATTGAAAAGAAGACGAAGCAGAAGGAAGAGAAGAGGATAATTATCCCCATCTGCAAGGAAACACCAAATATGTCCACATCACATAAAACTGACTCCAGTGTGCGATAAAGCCACATAATATAACAGACTTTATTAAACTCCAGCAGCGATGATACAATAACAGCTAAAAGCCCCTCACGCTTCTCCTACTAGTTCTCCTTTAGTTCTATATGTAGATTAAAGATATTACTCCTATTATGTATATGATACATGTTACACAGGTGCCTCAAAAGCTTAAAAACCACATCAGTCACATCATCATCTGACACGCTTCCTATAACAGTCGATCGCTACCTTTACAGCAGCTTCCACATCCAGAGCGCTGACCAAAATCATCTAAAATGATTATGAAGAATTTGGAAGACATTTTTGGAGACTTGTGGGACATTCAGACAGTATTTTTTGACCTTTCTAGTTGAGCACATTTGATGGTGTTTAGACTCACATTGCTGGTACTGGAACATGAAAGTGTTGAGGGAACGTGGCCTCCATAAAGTGAGAAGGTGAGGAGGGCTGGGGTGCAGTCAGCGTTCACCTTCATCCCAAAGGTGTTTAATAGGGTTGAAGCTCTATAGAAGGAGATCTTCTACTCCAACCCATGTAAAGCAGATCCTTATCATACTGGAACAGGTTTGGGTTGCCACCATTTCCAAAGATCTCCTGTATAATTGTGTGCCTCCAAAAAACTAGAGGAAGAACCATAAGGCTGGAAAAATCAGGTGCCTCAGTACTTTAGACAAAAGATTCACAAAGTATCTCGGCTTCTCCTCGAGTGTAAATGATGGAACTCTTCCTGGATAAATATGAATCCAGGCTGATGTATTGAGATCGATCGGGGTAATTAGAACGTGCTTAGTTTAAGCAGATGTGCTGCTAAAGCGAGGAGAGGACCTGGATTCATCTCAGTTCATTAGCCGTGGTGCAGTGATATTAAGAGGGTTATTAAGGAACACTGTAAACACACCAGCAGTTTCTTGGACGTAATTGGAATCGCAGAGTAACGGGAAAAGCTACCAGCACTACATTATCTCACACCAGCGAATAATGCAAGACAACATGCAGAATTAGATCATTATCCAGGAGAAAAACGTGCTTGTGATCATGAGTTATGAGTTTGTATTCTGTTTACTAGATGCTCTGAGATATTCCTCTTACTCGGCTATTACTGCTTCCTCCATGCAAATGCGGGTGTATTTTTGGCATGCAGCGAGCGATAGCGATCATCATGAGACTCCTGTTCTGATGCCTGAAGGAGAACCTGAGCGGTTTCATCCCTTTTCGGTGCCTGTCAATCAGCATCACTCCTGGGGAAAACTTTACGCGCTCGGCACACGCGGCTCGGCAGCAGGAAAACTTTATCTCCAAGAGTTTAGGAATAAATTGAAATCTGACTTGTGTGCCCTTGCAGGACTGGAGCTGCAGGAGATGGGATGTCGTCATTAGTTCAGGAAGATGGAGCTGCTCCTGATGTGACGGGAAATCAGATGGTCCTGAAAACCATCTCATTAACCGAATCCTGGTTTTCGGTGATGTCGCTCAAGACACACACACACACACACACACACACACACACACACACACAGGGATGAATTAAGAGAGAGCATTTCGGATTTTCTTAATTGTTGTTCTTTGTTCTAGCAGAGCTTCACTGGCACTTCACTATTTATTCATTCATACCTGAGCCGTCATTCATTCCCCCATGAGCTTCTTATAGAAATGGATTTGAGCTGCTCAGAGGAAATAACAATGGGAACCATGAAATCTTTAAACATTTGCATCCAGCACTTTAAATCGAATTACTCCAGAACCACTGGGTGTAAAAATGCCAAAACCTACACCTTCTTAATCTCGATGGACAGAGCAAACATCCGGTTAAACACTGTTTAAAAAAAAAGCAAACAGCAGAAACAAATATCTGTGTTCTGAGAAAGACCTTGACTGCACAGCTCACCTTTATTTATAATACAGTGTACAGCAAATTAGGAATGTTTAGCTACCTTTTAACTAAACTATACTGTCAATCACATTTTTAATCTGGACTACACTAACAATCACATTTTTAATCTGGACTACACTGTCAAACACCCATTAATCTGGACTACACTGTAAAACACACTGCTAATCTGGACTACACTGTCAATCACATTTTTAATCTGGACTACACTGTCAAACACCCGTTAATCTGGACTACACTGTCAAACACACTGCTAATCTGGACTACACTGTCAATCACAATTTTAATCTGGACTACACTGTCAATCACACTGTTAATCCAGACTACACTGCTAATCAGGACTACACTGTCAAACACACTGCTAATCTGGAATACACTGTCAATCACACTTTTAATCTGGAATACACTGCTAATCTGGACTACACTGTAAATCTGGATCACACTGTTACTCTAGATCACACTGTCAATTAATGTTATTCAAGATCCCACTGTCACAATTACACTCACTCTAGATCATCGTTAAATCTGAATCTGTTACTCTAAAGTACACTGTCAATCTGGATTAGGCTATAAATCTGGATCACACTGTTAACCGTGCTAGTAATCTGAATTACACTTTACGCATTCATGATAACCGTTAAATTAAAAACAGCAGTGGAGTCATACTCCATCCGAGCTCTGAAGCATCCTCATAACATTGTTAATCTGGATTACACCGCTACTGACATTGTTAATCTGGATTACACCGCTACTGACATTGTTAATCTGGATTACACCGCTACTCACATTGTTAATCTGGATTACACTGCTACTCACATTGTTAATCTGGATGGCAATGCTAACAGACAGTTCAACAAATTCACAAATTTAGCATTAGAGTACAAAATAACTACAACATGACCTCTGACTGAAACACTAAGAGCAATGCAAATCATTACATATTGCTGATATTTCAGTGAATCTCAGCTCATGATTTTTGCGAGATAATTAGGCATTGCAGCTTTGAACAAAGTAAAACGATTCGAGTTCGCATGAGGAGCACGCATTGTGGAACTGAAGTGGAGTCGCTCTCTGTCTGAGCTCTGAAGCATCCTGATCTCTGTCCTTCTAAATAAAACATCTTTCACACAAGACTACATCAGATAAAAATGATGACAAATAAAAAGGAGGAGGAAAAGCAAGCGGGTAAAGGAATAAAAACATAAATAAATAAATAAATAAACCGCTGGTTTTAAAATGAACACTTAGCCCTGAAGTATACTTCATATATATATTCAAAACTCTTCCTCGACTCTTTGGTGTTAAATTATTACTGATGTTTTTGCACTGGATCTGCTCTCCGCCCGTGTGTGTGTGTACACACACACACACACACACACACACACACACACACACACACACACACACGCTGTGAGTGCTGCAGGTCCCGAGGTGTCGTTTCTGCCTTTTCTCATCTGTTCTCTCTCTGGAGGCGAGCTGACACCGTTATCCAATAAAGTGCCGGGCTGCTGCCGGCTCCAAGGCCATAAAGAGCGGACACGAGGGAGCTTAAAGATAATACAGCTCAAATTGCTTGAGACTTCAGGCGCTGCATTCTTCACTCCTTACAGTTAATTTTCCACGTTTCAGAGGAATTCTCTCATTTCATTCCTTAGAGACTGGGCTTGAAACGGTCACGTGACCACACGGGTAAGGATTATTTAGTGTATTTATACCTTACTAGAATGTCAGGGGAACAAATACATCAATACAACATCAATCCAATTTTACCAGTGAAGAAAAGAAACAAAATAAGGATTGAGGATCATCTCAGCAGTGTGTCAGGCGCCACAGTGTATTTATTTATTACTTTAGCTGTCAGGTGTGTGTTTGAACTTAGACAATCCATCAGACTGCATTGTTGAACTTGAGTTTGAGTGCCTCTACCACTGACCCTACCACTGACACCATCTCTGACTACCACAGACACCATCTCTGACCCTACCTCTGACTCTACCTCTGACCCTACCTCTGACACCATCTCTGACACCATCTCTAAATCTACCTCAGACACCACCTCTGACCCTATTCCTGGCCCTACCTCTGGCCCCACCTCCACCCCTACTTAATAGGTCCTACCTCTGCCCCTACCTCTGCCCCTACCTCTGAACCATTTCTCTGGCACTACCTTTTCAGCATTAAAATTTCCAAACAGCAAATTATTGATTTTTAACCTTAACTAGCGGTGTTAAACTTAATTAGCATGTATTTTCTTTGCTAACACCAGGTTAAACGAGCATCGATTAGAGTAATGTAACCGAGATGAAAAAAAGAATTCAGGTTCAGCGAGTTGCTGGAGTGAGCTGCAGTTACACCGTTGCTCAGTTGAGCAGGGAAGCAGTGCAATTCTGCCCTGTATAGATGCTGTGCGATGGATCCATTACTCTCAGCACTGCTGCGTTCATGACTCTCTCAGCAGTATGAGCAATACACCTCTCTCTCTCTCTCTCTCTCTCTCTCTCTCACTCACTCTTTGTCTGATTTATTTGCTTTTCTTTATGCTGTTCTTTCTGTCTTTCAGAGATACGCTCATGAAATATTGAAGATGCTGGCTAGATATCGTGGGGGGGAGAAGAAGAATGCCTTTTCTTTTTCTTCTTTCAGGTGAGTGGCAGGAGGCTCTGACAGTGAGCGTTCTCTCAGGCCCCAGCTAGCTCTTTCACACACACACACACACACACACACACACACACACACACACACACACAGCAAGATAGAGCAAGAGTAAGAATGCGAAAGACAATTGACAGAGAGAGAGAGAGAGAGAGAGAGAGAGAGAGAGAGAGAGAGAGAGAGCAGTATCTGTAGATTTTTGCTCAGTGACTCTGCCACACAGTGTAGATTTACTGCAGCTATAAACTAGTAAAAGGCGTCTATAACTGAAGAAAGTGGACGATGAAAAAAGTCATGGCTGATGTTTTTTCCAGGTCTCTCTCTCTCTACCGCTCTGTGCCTGAGTGGTTCACAGTACGCCTTCATGTCTTTACACCATAACATCATCTGTCACCCCAAACACAATTCCTAAATGCCCACAAAGGAGACAGATACAGGATGCATGTAACTCCACCAGCTTTCAGAAGACGGATGAAGAAATTCATTAAAAAGATTCCACCGAACCCACACACGCCTTCTCAAGGAAGTGAATCTTCTCCTGTTAGCAAGAAATTCCAAACCTCAAAATCCTCCACATACTGACTGGTTCAAAGTGCTGACACTGCAGACTTCTTCCACAGACATGTGAACTCATGAGCTTGTTAGATGACAATGTTTATTTGAATTCCCCCTCTCACTAATGACAGGACGGAGCCACAAAGTCGCTTAGAAACCTCGTGTCACCATCTGCACACGTAAACCTGTAACCAGCTCAAACTTCCATATCTCATGGTCTTACACTTTCCTCTTAACGAGGTGGCAAAGTGTGCATTTTTAATGCCTCAGTGTGAGACAAGTGTGTGTGTGTTTCATGCTTTATATCCTCTCACCTGTTTTAGGACACACACACACACACACATTAACTCAGAGTCTTACACTTGATGACAATGTGCGTTCTAATCTCAGAACTATTCAAAAGCTCCACCATCTGGGATTTTACTTTTGTACAACGAAAATATGGGAAGGAGATAAAGTTGAGAACGTTCTGGAAAAATTGTGTGTGTGTGTTTGTGTATGTATGTGTGTGTGCATGGCAAAAGGAAATATACACTGGAGGCTTTTACCCTCACCATTCATCTAATTCAATTTTCTCTCCCTCTATCTCTACCTACCTAATCTCTCTCTCTCTCTCTCTCTCTCTTTCTCCCTCTCTCACCCTCTCCTTGCATTGTTACTTGTGTAGTTTTGCAGGCTGTCAGAACTTCCTCTCAGTTTGCACACCTCCCCTGTATGAAGAGATCAGAGAAAAAGATAAACAGAAAGACACACAGAATTCCAGCCCTCATGTCTGTTACACAGTCTGAAATCAACAAACAGGCAGAGTCACAAATGTGTTGATGCAGAATAAAGATAATGTGAAAGGACACTGTTACAGTGTGTGTGTGTGTGTGTGTGTGTGTGTGTGTGTGTGTGTGTGTGTGTGTGTGAGTGAGTGAGTGAGATTCTGCTGTCCTCTAATGGTGACCTTCAGTCAATGCAGCTTCCTCTGTGCGAGTTCATATTGGAGTTATTAATACAGAGACCGATCTGATTCAATCCGATATCCAGTATCCTGGATTTTAGAGAAAACACATCAGATATCAGCTCCAGTAACAAACAGCGGAGACTAAACTTGGATTTTGATTAATTGGATTTGAAATGTTTATAAAAACATTTTAAAGCGGAATAGGTTTTACCGAAAATAAGATCGGATCGGATTGGATCGGATTCCGCTGATACTCAAGGTTTCGGTATCATTTTTGGAAAAGAAATTGATAACTTTAGTCTCGAAATTATTATTTGCTTGTATATGAACTTTATTTCCCCTCTCTCAGTCTGTGTTTTCTTTCCCAGTGTATTTTCTTTTCAGGATTAACTGTGAATACTCGGTTTTAAAGGCGCTGCTGAATAACCCAGTCTCACTCATCATCGGTCATCTGAATGTGGAGCTTAGACGAGCGGCTGCATGGACGACGTTTAAACTAATGCAAATGTGAAAAAAACAAAACATGAAAAATAGAAATAAAACATAAAGTGAACCCAAAACCATCTTTCTTTACATCTTTTTATTTAAACAAATGCTATTAACCGTGGTACAATTATATACAGTTCAGAGAACTTTTTAAATTAAAAGCCAGTGAAATAAATTACTGTGACGCTATCTTGTGTTTTATAAAACCTCAGAAATCTAAAACAATTACATGCTGCTTTATTTTTTCATACATACAATTACATAGAAACGTATGAGCCAAATGTTTATCGCATGGGTAACTCAATTTACACATTGTTTCAGGCATGTGAAAGCTCCAGAGTCAAGTCTCGGCTAAAAACGTGATGGGTAACGTAATATAACTAACATACACTATATGGACGAAAGTTTGTGGAAACCTAAACTTAAAATAATGTGCTTTCCAAACCTTCCATTCCAGTGGAGTGTGAGTGTTGTGAAGGCTTAATCAGCCACAAGGGTGTTGGTAAAGTGATGTAGGTGAGATGAAAATGCCTGTGGTGCAAGTCAGCGTTCCAATTCATCACAAAGGTGTTCAATAGTGTTGAGGTCAGAGCTCACCAAATTGTGTGCCTGCAAATGAATCGTTTGGGGAAAGAACCACACACAGCTGGAAAATTCAGGTGTCCCAATACTTTTGCCAATCCGGTGTGGATCCTGAGCTTGTGATTTAGTTCTGTGCATTTATACTGTACACGGTGAGAGAAAAGAACATGGAGCACGACCTGGCGTTTTCTTTTCACTCTACATTTAAAATACAATCGCGTCTTTATTTTCTTACTGTGGGTGAAAAAACGTGATTGTGTATATTAAAGTATAATCCTGCTGATGCAGTGCAGGCGTGATTCAAAACCACTTCATCAAAACACCATGACGTTTCTATGTCTACAACAGGAATTTATATATACACACTATATAGCTCACAACGCTTTCTAATGATGACAAAAACCCCAGTGCTGATTTACACTCAAGAGATTAGAATAAGACACTAACCAGTTAGACTCATTAGTATATCAGAGCAAAATATTTCTGTAGTAAAATGTGACCACAGTCGTCTACTATACATTCGACAGTCGTTAAAACTCCAATGTGCGTGTTTACACGATCGTGAGAGCTCGACGTTTCAGCATCTCGACTAGTATCACTAACATCAGTGTGTCTGAGGAACAGGATTCTGCTCTCTTACATAAGGGTTTCATTTCTATCTCACACACACACACACACACACACACACACACACACGACAGCCCACAGCGATCCTGGTGTTTTATAACTCTGCCAGTCCACTGCCAGCTCAGCGTCTTCTCAGCTCCAGTGCGCTGATCTGACTCACACGTTCTAGGTGCTCGATAGATTCTGTTTTGAAGAGATTTACACTGACTCAAAAAAACGTGATCAAACTCGTGGCTCGGTATTAAATTTCAATTTTACCATAAAATGATTCTTTTCAGGTTTTGATTAGCGACGTGTCGAATCAAAAAGCTACCGCTCACATGAGTCATGGCAACAATCGATGGAACTATTGAAATTATAACGAACGGTCATTCGGATGAGGACGAATTCCCTTTTGAGTCTCATCCATGAACGCTCAGACATTTACATTTTACAATTACAGCATTGGGCAGAAGTGGCTTTCAATGCTCACTATTAGATTCAGGTCAACGGGATTGATGGAGGAGAGAGACAGTAAGCTCCTCCCACCCAGACAGCATGGCTAATTTCTCTTCCCTCCTGCTCACATTTGGCACTGAATGCTTTTCTCTCATGTTGCTAAATTTGGCCAGACTGTCTAGGAACACATTTAGTTAGACTTACAATGAACAAATGGTGGAAAATTGGGTTTTAAATAGTCCAGTGTGGGCTTTCTGCCTCCTAGTTTTACTAGAATAGTGAAACTTGTTCTGACACTTTAGAGCAGTAAAACATATGCTGAACGTTGTGGGCTTTGCTGCAGGACTGAGGACTTCACATTTTTCATCACAAGCTGTCATTTTAAAGACTTAATGTATTGATGTGGAATCCTCCTCTTCCTCATTTGTTGCTAATATCTGAACTCACCCTTTTTTATTTTTTTATTTATGCTTTTAATTAACCAAACCCTGCTAATAACCATTGCTATTCTATAATCTCTAACGCTGGCACATGTTCTGATTTGGCTTCACTCTTGAAAATATTTTTGGGGGCTGAACTCGTACAGTGTGCACTTTTTTCTGTGCTCAGAAATCCTTTCCTGCAAGCGAATTCGTTCACAACTTTACGCCACAGAACTGCTGCTACGTAATAAATAAATAAACGACTGACTCTGGTTTGACGTCTTTAGCACCTTCTCTATGAGCGACGGCACACGCAGGCGGTCACGTGCTGGTTAAAGCCGCTTCATCTTCGCCCGAGGACTCGCACTCGTCCGCGGAGTCCGTTAGGGCGGGGTAAGGGCGTGGCTGGTCCAGGTTCACGTACGTCACTTTCAGGCTGATGTAGTGCTCCCCCTCGAGGCCTGAGAGGATGCCTGTGACCTCAGATACTAGCGTGGAGAAGCTGGGTCTCAGCTCCAGGTCCGGATCCCAGCACTGCAGCATGATAGCAAACCTGCACACAACAGAGTAAACATCAAACACCAGGGTGAAAAAAACTCTCGCAGTTCCTCAACCTCAGCTATATCACTCCAGTTCCAGTAGCTGGATTTCTTACGCCTATGCATTTATTGCGTTTCGTTTTTGCCCTGTGATATTTTCGACCGAATCCACACCCTATTCATGCCTGTATTTGTATCTGTTTCGAAAGCCATTCAAACTGAATACAGTATTTTGATTAGGTTTCATGTCTATAGTAGATTAATTCCTTGAATTAAAGACTCCACCCAATGTTATTCTGATAAGCAGTTTAGGTTTTGTGTTGTAGATTTTAAGCTTAAACCACACCAGAAGAAAACCACTTTAGTCCTGCTCTATTTTCCGCTATGTTGTAGTCAAATAAAAAAAATGCATCAGACAAATGAATACATGTAATTGCAAACAGCTGAAGAGAATCAGCTTTACTGTGGCATGCAATTATTTATTCAGAGCTTACCTAAAGACCAAAGTTCCAGTGTCTTTGGTGATCAGATCTGAGCTTTACTGACAGATTTATGAGTAAAGATGGCAGGCAAGATAAATTCTCATCACTTCTAACAAATGTCCAGTGTTGGGCAACGTTACTCTTAAAAGTAACGCGTTACAATATTGAGTTACTCCCCAAAAAAATAACTAATTACGTTACTTAGGTACTTTTTATGGAAAGTAACGCGTTATATTACTTTTGCGTTACTTTTGCGTTACTTGTATCTCTTTCACGCCTTACAGGTGTAACAGGTGTAATATAGATCATTGCCATTAAGAAATAAGTTATATTAGGGCTAAAAACCTGTGTGGACTGCACACCGGTGATGTGGAGGGAGAACATACCTCATAAAACATCTCATAAAACATTGTGCATTTCCGTAAATATGACCTCGTCCTCGTCTACATCATTCTCTGCTTCATCATCAGCTTGAAACTTTCTGAACGCTTTTACAAAGTTCGCGCTATTATCAGTGACCGTGGCAGTTTATCTTCCCACAAAGAGCAAATGAGCTGTGAATTTGCTCTGTATCTCTGCTGCAAACTTTTATTCTGAGCAGTCCATAGAGCTGCAGTGGTGGAAAGTCGGCAAAAGTTTTCTATATTTCTGTCTCCATTTCCATATATTCAGCATTACACACACACACACACACACACACACACACACACACCTGTAGTGCTGTGCTTTGCATGCAGATTTTTTTTTTTTAAGTGGTATTTTTTGCAGTTGACAAGAGCTTTTCACCCACACATAACCATTATTCCTTTCTCCTTTTCCTCGACTATTTCAAAATAATAAAAACACTTCCATCACAGTAATGTAATGCTCTGGTTTGTCATCTCCGCTTCTGACCAGCTTCTGTTCCCGCGGCTCGCACGTATGAGTGCGCGATTCTACGTGACTACGTTTATTTTAATTCAGTATTGATTTTTTTATGCAAAATAATTTAACTCGCATTACTTTTTTTTTAAAGTAACTCAGATATTAATGTGTACATTTCTAAAGTAACGCGCTACTTTACTCGTTACTCCAGAAAAGTAATATTATTACGTAAATCACGTTACTTGTAACGCGTTACCCCCAACACTGCAAATGTCAATGACTGGACTGACAGCACATAATTAGATTTTAATACAACAACTATAACTACAACTCGGTTTTGTCGATTAATCAGCACTGATAGTTGATTGCTGCAACTATTTGCAAAAATCCATACCGATAGTTTATCTGGGTGGCGTCTCAGCAGGTGTCTCATTATACAGTACGAGAGCGGCCTCTAGAGGCGAATCACCGACATCACGTGCTGTTTGTTTTGGCACGTGAGACTGCCTGGAGAGAGCGCACTACATGAAAAGCGCTATAATATATTTATTATCATGGATAATTGATTCATTATTTATGAATATAATTAATATGATCATATAAGCACATTTTCATGATTAATTATTTTTTTTGTAATAAACTTTAGAACTACATTGAATGTTCTAACTTTTAAAAACTAATCGGTTGATTAATCAGGTATCTGCAAATACGATCCAAACTAGCTATCAGTATCGGTTCAATCCCCTATCAATCGTCCTCTAATTACAACTAAACATCTAAAAACCGTGTTTCTCAGTTGTAAACGTTTGGCGCTAGTGTGAAATAAATCAGTAATGTGTTTCAGTGCGTTAGTGAGAGTGAGAGGAAAAGAGTGAGAGTAAACAGGTCTTTCTCAACCATGAAGAGATGGAACATTTTAAAATCAACAGCGAGCTGCTCATCAACTACAGACAAAGAAAACATTTACCAGAGAGAGACAGTTCTAAGTTACATATATATGTACACACACACACACACACACACACACACACACACACACACACACACACACACACACACAGGGTAGGCATAATGTTTGGTTTTATGAATATAAAAACAATATAGATAATATTAAAAAAAAACTGATATCAACAGCAGCACAACACATTGTTGAGTGGTTTTCCTGCTTCACTGGTTTAGTGGTTTGGGGGTTTTGATTAATACGTCATTAACTTTAAACCTCTCAGCAGTCGTTTCCCTCATTATGGCAGTGTTTATGCCTTAATCAGAAACAACTATACATTTAATTACCCAACATTAAACACCCAAACTGCCGTTTCCTCCATCATGGTAAAAAAGTTAAAAGGGAAGAAACATGAAAATGTCAGAAATTAAAAATGTACAAACTTTATAATACACTCCAACTCTAACTTCTGTGGATTGGACTGTTCCAAAAATAGCTTGTGAATGAGTGGATGTATTGCTCCAACCTTCTTCACCTTCTCTTAAATATACTACACTTTTCTCTGAAGTGATTTAGATTTTTACTTTTGAATGATCAGGATCAGTCCTCCAAACCAAACTGTGATTTCGGTGGCACGTGAAGCCATGTGAAAGTAGCGGCACGAGTCAATCATCAATCTCTTCGTTTAACTTAAAAAGCGGGTGAAGAGTCAAAAGAGAGGAGTGTAAAAACAAAACAAAAAAAAACACTCACAGGAGATCAGGACAATACTGTGGCTGAGGAAGTCTCCGCCCCTTTAAGAGGTAATGTGTGATGTCGTAGGGGTCGACCTCTGGGTAAGGGCTCCCGCCTCGTGTCAATAACTCCCACATCAGAACCCCGAAGGACCACTGCAGGAAGGAGAAAAGAGGAAGGAATCTGGTGACTGGTTACGAGAAAAAAATGAAGATGCATGACAACTAGAGGAGAAATAAAACCAGACCTTCTGCGCTTACAGGAAATGAATCCATAAAGGGAATGTTTATTATTTTACTAAAGCAGTATGTTCATCCTTACACCACAGTAAATGGTGAAACGTCCACGAGACAATTTAGTGTTCTTTCTTATGTAACAGCTGCTATAAACCTCCGTTCCCTCAGGAGGATGTCAGATCTCAACCAAAAGAACTCTAGTTCCTACTGCAGCCTACAAATATGATGGACACACCATTAAAACTCCTAAAACAGACACATTTTGACCTGATCTGACTCTCCCAGTTACTGATTGAGCATAGGTGTGATCAATTACACACACACACACACACACACACACACACACACACAGTATATAAAGGGTCCTCATTCAGGTTAGATGCCAAACCTTAATTCTGTGATTGACACTTTGGTGCCCACCTGTTTTGCCCTTACAGTATTTTGACAGATGCCCCTATCAAGAGCAATTTACAATTACTCCATATATACAACATGAGAGAGAAGGACCATGCTCCAGGTCTCAGCAGTGGCAGCAGTGGGATTTGAACTCATAACCTTCTGTTAAGAATCCCAATGCCTTAACTACTGAGCTCACAATTTGTTTACTACTGATATACTTTTTCCACAAGCCTTGCTTTCTTTTTCTCTCTCTTGAAAGGTAGTTGGACTAAAAATAAAACGCCAACACAAAATCCTTTAATCCTGAAGTGCTAAACTCTAGAAAACTCTGTTGGCTGAAACTATGTGGGTCATAGAAACGCCTCCTTCCAGAAAGCTTCACCACACGAACGATAATATGTCCTTCTTAGTTTAATAAGATTGCTAAGCGGCTTTAATATAAAGTGTGATTGGAATTACAGCCTGTCAAGAAAACGAAATCCACGCCTTCTGATTCGAGAAGAGCACTTAGGAAAACCACTGGAATAATACAGCGGAACGTTTCCGTGTACGCCCCTGTCTTATCTCACCACGTCAGATTTGGATGTGAATTTTTGCGTCTGCAGGCTCTCGATGGCCATCCATTTGACAGGCAGCTTAGCTTTTCTGTGGTCCTGGATGCTGTAGTACTCCTTATCGAACACGTCGCGAGCCATGCCGAAGTCTGCTACCTTCACAGTGTACGACTCATCCAGCCTGCAGGAGCATCATCATCATCATCATTATCATCAGAGACCACTGAAAATAAGTTTTCACCAATCACAGACTACGGATCTGATTAGTAATTACGGTAACATACAATAAAAAATAATAATTCTGTTAGGCTCACATGCAGTTACGAGCAGCTAAGTCTCTGTGCACGAACTTCTTCTGCGCCAAATATTCCATCCCCTTGGCAACCTGAAGTCCAAAGCCTATCAGGTCCTTCACTGTGGGATTCTGGAGTTGAAGATCAGGGTTAAGAAGAATAATGTCACCCGATGCACCAGAGATGATGATAATAATTCAGATCAGCTCTCTGTCCCAGAACATATCACTCACCCTGTTTTCACAGCGTATAAAGTGACGCAGGTCTCCGTGCTTCATGTAGGGCAGCACCACTAGTGGGAGCCCTTCGTGAGGTAGCAGGATGCCAAGCAGAGAAAGCACATTACTGTGGTGAAAAGCCTTCATCAGAATCCCCTCCTTCAAAAACTGCTCCACCTCCTCCACGTCCGTTATTCCTGAACAGAGATGAATCAAAGGAGGGATTTTCACAGAGCTATCTATCTCTAAAAGACTGATAAAGATCTTATCTTATTAGCATTTTTTTTCTACTTCAACAAATTATTTTTAATATGTTAGATTGTAGTAGTCAAGCCTAAACCTTCAGGAAAGTCTAGAAACTATTTCTTAATTTTACAGAAAAGTTCATATTTTGGATTAGTATTATTATATATTAAGAGCTTATGTAAATGACAAAACATGTTTCAAGTCTCATCTCATCATATCCTATATAGTGTGTAACTCCTAATATATATAAATATAAAAACTAACACTCTAATAACGCATTAACGCAAATACATTTTAATGCTCATTTTAACAGCTTATGCAGTGCGTATTTCTGTTTGACCATTTTTATTAAAAATAATTAGAAATAAATACAAGCGAGGCGAAATTTAAACCGTTAATGAAGCGCACATTTATTTACGACGTCCTTTCATTACTCAGATATAAAAAAATAAATAAAACGGAAAAAATTTTTGATCACTAAACATTTTTTTACTGATGCGTCAAGTCTCTAGATGTACTGTATACTAGCCCATACTGATCACCATTCTTTTAGACTCCGGGGTGGTTTCAGGCCATAGGATATTTTCTAGCTACGATGGAGTCGGGGACTACCTGTACATGTATCAGCATTGTAATTTGAGCTCATTGTGCCAGTGTTCCACGGGTAAAATGGGATTATGAGCTTATCACAGGTACTCACTGTTACTTAATGACTTCACAGCACAGTGGATTTCCCTGCTGTTGTGGTCAGTGGTTAGGTAACCATGGTAAACTGTACCGAAGTGACCTGCAAACACAACAGTGCCTGGCTCATAAGAACTCCATATCACTTCAAGCAATGGTGACTTAATGTTAGGTTTGTAAAATAATAATAACAACAATAATAATACTTTGCTCTCAAATATATATATATATATATATATAAACAGCTTACCTTTCCCGATGATCTGATGATACTGTACATTAAGCATGGACGCCGGGATGAGGACGTCCTTCACCTCTTCCAGGAGCTCAGGACGGAAGCTAGAGATGGAGATTTTCTCTGAAGGTAAGAGCGGGTTGAGGCTGGGGTCCAGCGCGTTGGCGTAGGCCAGGCCGGGAAACACCACAGGAACAGTGGAGTTTGGACTCAAGGTATGTTCTCCTAGAGCTTAGTATACACAATGTTAAAAATGTAGTTGCATACCAATTACCAGCACTCTCATGTGGTCAAATATACCTAGGGATGACCCAAAACCATCTGATGATGTAGACAATTTAACAAAAATCTCACCGCTGGTCACACCTCGTCTGTAATCTCCAAGAGGAAGGAGCTCGATGCTGCCATTGCCTGAGAGACTGTGATTACGGGAAAAGTGAGCAAGCCGACTCTCAGCCAGAGAATCTGCATGTTGGATAAGATGAATTGAATAAAATTTTGCACAAGGATGTATATATGTCTATCAGGTCTGCATCAAGTGAATCACTGATGTGAGACAAAATACCATAATTCTTTCTCACCTGACTTCTTCTTTCTCAGGTGTTTCATAGTGACATAAGCCAGCACTGCGCCGGCCACCAGAGCTCCCAGAATGCCGAGGACGATGCCCACTACATAATGGTTGCTGACCAGGATGACTGTGCCCACGTCATGAACCTGACCGTTGACCGTAATCTTAACAGAGGACAAAAATGTTAATTATTGGCAAGACTGCGATAAAAAAAAAAAAATTATTTTTAAGTCACTCTCAACAGACAGAGAACGTTGAGATCTTTGGTGTAACCATCTCAGTCTCACCTTCACAGGTAGGCCTTCGTTCGGGATGGTGAGGTTTTTGGGGATGCGGCAGGTAATCTCGTTATCCAAAACCTTGGCTCCACAGTCGACCCCTCCGACGGTCATGGTGATCTTCATGCAGGAGTTCACCAGGTTCAGCTTCTGGTGCTGACAAACACACAGAGTACAGTGGCATAAAACCGAAAGATCGGTTAGACGCATCCGCGGCCATCATTCGGTTTTAATAACTAATATTTTTCACTGGAAAATAATTAGTTATTTTTTATTTATATATTTATTTTTCAATAAAATTTACTCCGCAATGTGATGTGGTATAAAAAGCTGAAGGTGTATTGCACTTTTCCAGGATTTTTCCATCTGCCCAGTAGACACCTTCCAGGTGTTTTCTACGACTGGAAAAGTAGACTATAAATGTCCAGGATTTCCACATACATTAACAGCTTAAACACTTTAGTGATACTATCTTACACACACGATCACACTGTGAGACAAAGTTCAAAGTGAGGTTAAACCATCATGGTGAGCATGCACACACACACACACACACACACACACACACACACACACACACACACACACACACACACACCTTTACCCCACTCACATGTAAGGAAACTTCATCAAAGCCAGGGTAGAGTGTGAGAACATGTCCCTCGGTCTCAAAGGGAATGGGTCTGCCATAAGGGTGATAGGAGAAGTCCTGCTTCCACAGACCCACAGCTCCATCCATGTCAAAGGAGATCTCTCCTTCTTCCGTCTCATCTCTGGGAAAGACAGGGGTCACACACTCCATATAGGTGGACTTGGCTTTTCCCTGGCACTCCTGGATGAAATAAGGCACAAAGATAAAACATATGTCCTGAAAAGTCCATCAGGCCATCACTTTAGTACTATATTAATAGTTAGAAGGAACATCAATCCTGAATAATTAGCAAATTATAAAAGCTATAAAATCAGGTCTTACAGTGGAAACCGGTCTCAGGTGGCTCTCTTTGGGTTTAAAGTGGATGACGGTCCTGTAGACAGAGTCCAGATTTTTCCCTTCGATAGTGATTCGCGAGCCGCTTCAGATCAAAGGTGCAGAAATAAACATAAGCATGAAATGCACAGTAATATTTCAAAAGGGACTGGAGAGCGAGAGTGAAAGCGCCGTACTTGTCGAAGCTGCAATCAGGCTGGACGGAGAGGATCTCGGGTGTCTCCTTGTAGCGGAATACTCTGGTGGTGGCGATGCGAAACTTATCAATGTAGACTTGGAGCACCACGTCCTTCACCTCGCTGACACGCTGAGAAAGACACATGATGGAGGACAAGGTCTCCCGGAGTATAGACACACTGCAGAGAAGGACACACTTCACTTTTTCGCTCGGGAACAATAACTTATTTTACCAATAAAAGACACACAAACACACACACACATTATATATATATATATATATATATATATATATATATATATATACACACACATATATACACACACACACACATACCCTTTGATAGGACAGACTTCACCATCCAGCGTGACCTTTCTGGTCTTCCCTGAGTGTAAGAAAGGTCCGGTGATGTTAATCAAGGTGCCTCCATTCATAGGACCATAATCTGGCTGCACATCAGTGATGTTGGGCACCTGAGACACACACACACACACACACACACACACACACACAGAGCACTGTTACATACAGGACCAGAAAATTCACTTACAAAACTGATAGATGGTCCTGCATGAAAGGAAACACATTCAGAAAAATTGGAATTAGGGAAGAAAATGGAGGAAAAAATAATTTGCGATCACACAGGATGCATTTAACATCTTCCAACACACATTTAGATCCAGGACAGTACAAATACACATACGAATTTAATGCCATTGTAGGATTCTGTAATTATACTATAAGACTGTATTTTTTTATAGAGATGAAATAAATTACCACAAATGTGAATCCAGGCATTTCTGCGACTCCCTTGATGAAGTAAGGCCCCTCCTTTCGATCCTCACGTACACTCACCGTCACATTTATTGGTTTAAACGGAGGCTCCGATGCTGATGAACGAATCTTACACATCAGCCTAAGGACAAACACAGGATGGATAAGAGACTTTTTACTTTTCACATGTACATTACAGCACAGTGAAATTCTTCTATAAGAAGCTGGGTTTACATCGCAGCATCAGCCATGATACAGCGCCCCTGGAGCACAGAGTTAAGGACCTCGCTCAAGGACCCAAACATGGCAGCTTGGCAATACTGGGTCTTAAAATGCCAACCTTCTGATCAGTAACCCAGAGCCTTAACCACTAAGCTACCACCTCACATATAGTCCAATTACTATTATTTTCACAAAGCACATTATCTAAGATGGAAAACAGATGTGGAAAAGCTATATATATATTCTTCAAATGTACTCCCTAACAGTTCAAGCATTACAAATTATTTCACTATGTCATCCAGCCAAAAAATACAAACTCGTGAAGGTAAAATAAAATTTCATACTTATTTATGATCGTCTGCTGCGCTTGTTTGTCTTAAATCATAAATTATAAGAGCAGTATAGAGAACTCCTTTTTCACACCTTGAGTGCCTTGTGTGGCCATGTACTTGAAACTGGTTAATGGACTTTGTGTGTGTGTGTAAGTGTGTGTGTGTGTGTGTGTGTGTGTGTGTGTGTGTGTGTGTGTGTGTTGGATGTAGTGCTCACACTGTGCTGTTGCTTTTTTGAGGCAGCACTAAGCAGCTGGTTTCTCCAAACTTCACCACATGAGTCCTGGTGGTGATGTCAGGTTTGTGGGGTGACTGGAACTCAAATCCACACAGCAACACCTCCGTCTGTCCATCAGGGGGCGCCATCTTGGGGAAGAACTGCAGGGTGTAGACAGTATTTTGACGATGATTAGGCTGCACTGTGATCGATTATAAAGGGCATTATTACTCATAGAGGTTTATGTCAGGTTTAGGATAAATTCAGTCACTTAGCAATAAAAGGAAATAAGCTGTAACCCTGACTGCTTAGAGACTGCAGGTGCCTGTGTATCACCTGTAAAGCAAACAGTAGCCACACCCAGGAGTGAGTGTGTGTGTGTGTGTGAGAGAGTGTGTTTGCACTGTAGCTCACGTCGGTGATGACGGGTGGGCAGGAATCTTTGACCCAGTGCCCTGAACACTCAGACTGCCAGGTGCAGCGTCCGGAACACCAGCCACAAGCCATAAAGCGTGGTGCTGTCAGACACACAGCACAGGTCAGGAAGTGGAGACACCCTGGACCTCTCTGAGGCACCTGGATCATCTGCACGCAAACATGTCATTTAAGCTCATTTATGTGCAACCGAAAAAATGTATTCAAAAGTATGTCAGGAATTGTCATGAATTCGTTTTCCAGCATTGAATAATGCGAAAGATACGTTCTAACGTCAAGACACCATTCATCATTAACACACAGTGGATGTGAGGTAACAAACAGGGATCTGGCAACCGTTTGGTAATGTTTATAACCTGTAGCACAAACCTATGCCAAGTGTAAAGTAATATCCCAGATCCTATCTTGATGTTATGACAGCTGTAATAATAATAATAATAATGTCCGAGCTCGTACCTTATTCCCCACTACAAACAGAAGATGGTCCGGAGGAAGCACAGCAGCGACGGATGAGACCTTCTGGTTTTGCGCTAGGGAATAGTTGGCAAAGATGATGGGACTGGATCTTCGCAAGACGAACTACGACACAAACAGATAAAATGAGAATCAAATGACGGGTGGTTTTATTTGTGTGATTTAGAAAATATAAATTTCTCACACACACACACACACACACACACACACACACACACACACAGTCCCTCTTGGCTTCCTGATGTGTTACTTGCTCTACACCAAAGATGACACCAGAAAGGTGAATGATGAGGTAACTTTGGTCATGAAGAGATCTCAGAAAGGAGCACTTGAGCTTTCTTTTAATTTAAGACACGTCCAGAGACTCTTCCATTTTGTGTCGTACCTGCAGCAGCCTGCCGTCGGCCGTGCCGATGTGAGCGAGGGTTTTGTTGTCGATGGTGGTGACGAGCAGAGAGGAGAGCAGTGTGTCTCTCATCTGCCTGTTGAACAGATCCACTCTGTAACATGGCTGGGCCACCAGAGTGGGCTGATCTCTGCAGCTCATATGATGCTCCATGCTCTGCTAACAAACACACACCCAGATTGATTGATTGAGAAATCATTAATACAATTGTTTTCCAATTAGTTTTTCCAGCCTATATATATATATATATATATATATATATATATTAGTGTTGTCAATCGATTCAAATATTGAATCGCAATTAATCGCATGATCGTCATTAGTTAACACTTTTATTATTAGTGAAACTAAACTCAGCATAGACAAATAATTCTTGTAAATGTTTTAAAGTAATATTAGTGTTTTAAATGACGTAAATAATCACAACACCAATCAGAACTTTTGGCATGTTTCCACACGGCTGGATGTGTGCGTCATGGCGGATTTTGGCGCATCAGTAAAACAAATGTTTAGCGAAAAAAGAATTCTGTGGAGTTGATAAATTTTTTATATCTGAGAAATGAAATGACATCGTGATTAAATGCATGTTGCGTTGAAGCTTTAAATTTCGCCTCTTTCATTTTTATTTATTTTTATTTTAATTAAAAAATGGACGCTGCATTAATAACACGTTAATAAAATTATTGCTGTTTTTCCTCCTGGTATGAAATGTAAGGTAATAAAACATTTTGGCATTATATTATTTTGAATATATATCCTTTTCTTTCTTTAGAAGAATAGAAGACCTGGTAAAGTATTTGAGGGCATTTCTTTTAATGTTTAGACACCTTTTCTGCTCTGGTTTCCACTCCCTTGGGTGAAAAGGAAGAAAAAAAGGAAACCTCATTGTGGTTACAGAGTTTACCTCAGTGGAAAATTACAGCAACAGCATCCAGAGTCTAGAGGACTTATTTCAAAATTATATTTGGCAAGGACTGATGACTGCAGACTCCGCCAATAAAAACATATCCACGTAAGTCATTGGCAAGTCAACGCTAAAGCTGTGATGCAGGTAATGGTGTAAATGCTTACAGAAATCATTCTGTGTGTTTGCAAATGCTGAGAAAAAGAAATGTCTGAGACATGATGCAATGGTTTTTTTTTTTTTTTGGGGCGGTGGTTGGAGAGGAGGGCACGGGGGTTGTTTCTCGAAATCAGAGTTTCCTAACTCTTCACAACCTACGCAACTGACCATGAGATCTCTCGCAGCCCACATCCGTCTGGAGCATGAACAATGCAGTTACGCATTAAAAAATCCACACAGTAGAAGCACAGACTGAGCTGAAGCTGCATTTAGTAGTGGACACGGATGTTCTGCTAACACACTGAGGGTCGGTGGTGGATTTTCACATGAGGCTAAAATCATTAACTATCAACAGCTCGTTTTTCAGGAAGCTGCTCATGATGCAGAATGTGGTGTGCAATATTGAATGAGAAAGAGTAACACATACACACACACACACACACACACACACACACACAGAATTTGTAGATTTTCCAAGTCCTTAATGCTCTACTGTTTTTCCTGTAAATAAACAAACAACAGAAGAGAACCATAAAAAGACTAAACAGATCTGTTTTGTGTCTTACCTATATTCTGTACTGTGTTTAGACAACGTGTGTTTAGTCTAAAACTGAAATTCCGTTCTTCTGCATTTTCTTCTGCAATAAAACCACCCCAAATAAAGATCGAAAGAGCAAGATCGACTTGTAGGCTAAGTCTACACTAATCCGGATTAACAGCGTTTTTTATCTTAAAAAGCTCCATGTCCACACTTTTGTTTTCAATATTTTCCCAAAAGTTGCTCATCCACACCGGAACGTCTGAAAATATCCCTGTAAGACCGTTTATTTACTTTCCAGCTGTCAAGGAAAGGCGTCCCCACATGACTGAAAATGCCTCATCGTTTTTGAAAGAGACCATTTTTACAGCAATTTTTAAAAAAACTAAATTCTTTCGTTGACTAAAAACGCTGTCTCGGTGTGTATGGAACGCCAAAAGGCAAAGAAAAGTATGCGTTCTCAAACAAAAACATATGTGTGGACATGGTCTAAGAGGATTCCCTGCTCCATCAGACTGATATGAATGAAATCGGACAGGACCTTGTTTCCTGCTTCTTCATATATATTTCTGTTATTTGTTTTTTCTAATACATTTTTGTGCCCAGTTCTTGCTTCTTGAATGCTGCCTCTTATCTCAGATCTTTGTACGAGATCTTTGTATCCTTTTAACAAACAACAATCTTCTGAAACACCAGCGTATCTCACACGGTGATGTGAGGAAATTTTCCTCCTTTGCATCTGAGAAAACTTCAAATATTTTAGTGAACGCTTCCTCTTTCTTGTATGAGCGCACTGTGCATAATCCTGTAAAAGCAGCAAACATCGAGTGTTTGTATAGTGTGTAAACACAACTGCTTAACACAAAGATGAGCTGCATGAACTTTTTAACAGGAGAGGAGCGTAACGGCTACAAAGCCGGATTCCATATTTTCTTTCTATAATTTAATTGTTTCATTCTTTTACATTTTTAATAACAAATGTAGGCCTATGGAGTTTACATCTTATAGGGATGTAAAATTCGGGATAAATGTACAAATGCATCATGTAATCAATCATAGAGAACTACAAATATACTGAACAATGACAAGTCTCAAACATGTACAATCTTTTGACTGGTGCAGATCTTTAAACTGCATAACAGATAAAAAAGTAAACCAAAAAATAATTTTTCCTTTTATTTTCCAGGAATCCTTCTGCTCTAAGTGGCTGTCAATCAAATGAGCTGAAAACGTGTTACAAACGAACAGCCACACTTTCTTTTTTTTTGTCCGACTGGATTTCAGACCAGGCCATGTCAGCATTTTTGTGAGCGATTGAAATGTGATGTATATCACTATATTCAGTAGAACGGGGTACCAGGAGAGACAGGGTAAGAAGAACCACATCGAGCAACTAACCACAAATATCAGCCCATATTCATACAGTGTCTGTTGAAACATCTTCACATTTAACTCGTGGAAGCTGTGAGTCTTATTATTCATGAGTCATTGAGTATATCCAAGTCTCTGTTTTTGTCAGTGTTTATTCTTAGAATTGTCCCCAAAAGCTGCTGCTGTCATCATAAAGACTGTCGTGCTCTAAAAGAGACTGTCGTGGCTCTGAGAGAGACTGTCGTGCTCTGAGAGAGACTGTCGTGGCTCTGAGAGAGACTGCCATGCTCTAAAAGAAAGAGTGTCGTGCTCTGAGAGAGAGTGTCGTGGCTCTGAGAGAGAGTTTCGTGCTCTGAGAGAGAGTGTCGTGGCTCTGAGAGAGAGTATCATGCTCTGAGAGAGTGTCATGGCTCTGAGAGAGAGTGTCGTGCTCTAAAAGAGACTGTCGTGGCTCTAAGAGAGACCGTCGTGCTCTGAGGGAGACCGTCATGCTCTGAGAGACAGTATCGTGCTCTGAGAGAGAGTGTCCTGCTCTGAGAGAGAGAGTGCCATGGCTCTGAGAGACTGTCGTGCTTTGAGAGAGATTGTCGTGCTCTGAGAGAGAGTGTCGTGCTCTGAAAGAGAGAGTGTCATGGCTCTGAGAGAGACTGTCGTGCTTTGAGAGAGAGTGTCGTGCTCTGAGAGAGACTGTCGTGGCTCTGAAAGAGACCGTCGTGCTCTGAGAGAGAACGTCGTGCTCTGGGTAGGAAAAACGAGTTATACATTATATTAAAATAAACAATGAACCAACAGCTTCACTGCCTGAGAGCTTTGATGCTACACTCTGTTTGTTAGACACAAATCAAATAAAGCTTGCAGACTACGACAAAGCCTCACTACTGGCTTTAAAATTCAAAGGTTTCAGCAGATTATCCACCATTCGTCACAGCTCTGCCTCCTCTCATTTCCTGTTTATCTTGTTTCAGCTTCCAAACAGGTAGATAAAACTCAACTTGAAGCCCCACTTTAATACCAGACAGTAAACTGACTTATTTTCCTTCGCATCTTTTCACCCTGCACGGTCAGAGATTTTCAGCTTCGCATGACAAACAACACAAACACAAATCTGAAATCAGATGGACTGCACTTACCTGAGAATTTCGAAATCAAATCGGAGAAACCTCCCGTTCCTGCTCTCATGGCTATATATAAAGCATTGTTTACAGAAAACTCCTGCTTTCCAGCCACAAATTAGTCATTACTCATCTCTCCGACTGCATTCCACCGAGAAACACAGACAGAAACACACTTTCTGTTCAAGGCTGTGTTTTTAAAATATGCAACCACTTTGCGCTCTGAAATCACTGGTGTTTATGGATTTGTGTAAATAAATACTGCATCGTGAAAAGGTTCTCGTGTGTTTTTGTCTAAAAATTTGGTTTGCATAAAAGCATAACTTGTGGACTTAAATAGTTTTCATGATGAATGGATCAAACAACGTGCATTTTGTGCTTTTAAGATCTGAGGTTTCCAAACAAATATCAAGCTTGAGAGATTTTCTGTCTGGAAAAAAGAGGCTACAAACAAAAGGAATCCACATTTAGTCGCACTGTTTCCTAATGTTTCCTGATCTTCTCCTTTCGTTCATTTTCTTTTGACCCTGCGTAAACCATGTTATCTGATTGTGTATGATGTGTAGCACTGACCTCGTGGGGGCAGCTTTCGCAGGTCTGAAAGTGGCACAGGCCACGGGAGAGCTGCTCAGGTCCAGATTTGCAGCAATCCTCCACGCCCTGATCGATGAACATGTTCACCCAGTCCATGGGAAACGCACAAAGAGCAGAGTCGGGCTCGGTGACACCCGAGTCGTCCGTGACGGCGAAAACTCCGTACAGGATGTCGTCGTTTTCTTCTGCGCCGAGTTCGTCGGCTAGCTCGCGGCCGGCCCTGCCGAAGTGGGCCGCCTGCACCACGTTGTACACGATGTCCTTAAAGGCCTCGCTGGTCCCGGCGCCACCCGAGTTCCTGCGTCTGCGCTTGGGTTCATATCGGCACTCGAGCACGACCTCTCGGTAGCGCCGCATTTCCCATTCGTTGCGTGGCAGACGTCCGAGTCGGGTCTGATATGGTGACGTGCCCTGCGGTTCCGCCTTCTCCCTCTGCACCGACAGGAAGTAGACAAAGTCATTCGTGTGAAAGCTGTAAACGTATTCGATCGGGTAGACCCGCCGCAGCTCGGGCAGCACCGTCAGGCCCTGCACGTCCGTGTGGAAACCGTCCTCGGTAGCTAAAGGGCGCCGCACCGAGACGGACTTCCTGCCATACCGCTGCGTAACGCTGTCGTTGACGGTCGCTGCAACATAGAAGTACGCCGTCTGCCCCTCCTCCACCATGCTGACCTTGGTGCCCAGTGGGCTGGCGATACAGTCCGGGCAGAACGCGGCGGAATTGGCTTGTTTGCGGAAAAGGCACTTGGAGGGCGCCGGAGCGCGTCCGTTTTCATTGAGCTGGTGGAAGTAACACACTCCATACTGAGAGCTTCCACACGTGTACAGGTACATCAGGAAGGTGTCGAGCAGCAGCACCTCGCTGTCCGTATCCTCCTCGAACGGATCGCTCTCAATGTCGCACAGTTGACACAGCTGGCACTCCTTGCTGCCCACAGGTCCGGTGCGCAGCTCCCACAGCTTACCCAGAGTGCTGTTTACCGCCTCGATGAGGTTCCGGGACCCCAGGTAGACCTCGTGGTAATACTGGTTGACAGCGATGTTCTGGATTGGGCTGGAGGTATGAAACGAAGGCACGGAGTAGGACACGGAGAAGTTGACGGAAACCAGGGACACAGAGGGGCAGGTGTCCGACGCCACCCACGTCACGAGGGCCTGAATCCAGATACATGGCGCAAGAACAGTGGTCCAGTCGACCATATCGAAGAGGGAACACAGATATCCTCTGGTTACCTCCAGCCTTTGAACGGAGACATCCTAAAGTCCTGTGTGGGATCTCTGAATAACAAAAACAGTGTTTAGCATTAACTGAAATCAGGGGTTGCATCTCACCAGAGATAGAAAGACTGATAAAATACTCAACTCAAGGAAAAGTACTGTGCAGCAGTTTCCTGGGGGCCCGATTTTTATTTCCCCCTTGTGTTATTTTCATTTATTAATTTTTTTACCCAGTAAAGGATAAGATTTAAAATGTAGTTAAGAACAATATTTTAAACAAAACAAACAAGTAAAAGTAAAATTAAAGATTACAGAAAACTACTCATTTACAATAACGAGATACATATTGCACATAGGTAATATTGCATGGCTTTAAATTAGTGTTGTTGCACATTTATTTATGCTCTGACTCTCAGATACTCATTTAAAAGTTGTGAAACTGCACATGAAGGTGACTCATCATAAATGCATGGAGGTCTTTATTTACACTTTGTCTACCCATGAGAATGGGCCTTCCTGAAAGCAGAGCGATATAAAAACATCACAGATGAGTAAGACTGAATGTGTGCTTACAAGTCAGATGTGGAAGAAACAAGTCATGAGGGATTTGAAAGCCCACTCTGATGGACAGTGTGGACAGACACATGTAGTTTTTTGTGGCTTGTCCTCCACTGCTGCAGGAGGACGCTGTTGCTCATTAACAGAGAGGACCACGGTGTGACCAGCGGGCCCCTCTACTTTACATTCCTGTCACAAACACTACGTGCTTCCCGGGTGAAAACGTGAGCACAGCCCGATGCTCGCGCAATGCCAGTCTGTTAAAGGAACGAGTGAACTAATGACTGGTTAAAGACGTGCTGGAGAATTTTCACCGCCGCATTAAATACACAAAAGGACGCAATTAGCTGTGAGCACCATCGTTGACTCTCAAAAACTGGACACAAATAGAAACCCTACTGTCTCTCTCTTTCTTTTCTCTGGAGTTTACACAGTATTTATGCTCTCTGAGCAGGTTTCTACCAGAGGTTAATCCTTTTCATTGCATTTTCAATATTTCCTTTGGATCAAAGTGTGTCCTGTTTGCTTGTCCACTCCTGACTACTTATAAACGTAATAAAGCACGAGAACAGACTACTGAGGAACGCTGTAATTCCTCTTCAGTCCGAAGACGTAAACGCTGTACATAAAGTGCTGTGGGAGTGGATTGGTGTTTGGGTAAAGCACAGACTGGCACTGACTGACAGGAGGCTCACACACTCCCTCACACACTCCATCACACATATCCTGATAAGGAGAAAGCCATCAGATACAGTTTTCATTTACACTCACCTGTAGAGCTCCTAAACTCCTCTAAACTACACTTTCATTTCAATTAATGAAATTATTGTTATTATTATTATTAATAGTGAATACATGAGAGAGAGAGAGAGAGAGAGAGAGAGAGAGAGAGAGAGAGAGCTGTAGTGGACCGTTTTATTCCTCCTAATGAGTGTAAAAAAATAAACCCAAACATTAAATAAGACATAAAGATGTCACATGTATCAATGATCATAAACATACAATTAACATCTAATTCAATAATAAACAGTTAATTATCACCTCATTTACAAAAAGACTTTAACAGTAGTGTAATAAATCTTTATAGAGTTCAGATGTGATTGTTCCAGGGTTTTTTTCCTTTTATCACACAGAGGGTCACTGAGGGAACTGGAGAGACACGGGGAAATGGAGAGACACAGGGGGAAACTGAGGGAAACAGAAAGACACAGGTGGAAAAGGAGGGAAACAGAGAGACACAGGGGGAAACGGAGAGACACAGGGGGAAAAGGAGGGAAATGGAGAGACACAGGCGGAAAAGGAGGGAAGCAGACAGACACAGGTGGAAAAGGAGGGAAACGGAGAGACGAGGGGAAAAGGAAGGAAACGGAGAGACGCAGGGGGAAAAGGAAGGAAATGGAGAGACGCAGG
The DNA here is from genome assembly GCF_014805685.1 of Silurus meridionalis. Taxonomy (NCBI): domain Eukaryota; kingdom Metazoa; phylum Chordata; class Actinopteri; order Siluriformes; family Siluridae; genus Silurus; species Silurus meridionalis. The sequence continues at coordinate 17,217,692 of NC_060902.1, forward strand.
ATTAAAAGGAAGAAAACGGAAAGACGGGAAACGGAGACACAGGGGAAACGGAGAGACAGTGGGAAAGGGAAGGAAACGGAGAGACTCAGGGTGAAAAGGAAGGAAATGGAAAGACAGGGGAAAACGGAGAGACACAGTGGGAAACGGAGGGAAACGGAGAGACTCAGGGGGAAAAGGAAGGAAATGGAAATACAGGGGAAACGGAGAGACACAGGGGAAAAGGAAGGAAACAGAAAGACACAGGTGGAAAAGGAGGAAATGGAGAGACGAGGGGAAAAGGAAGGAAACGGTGTGATGGGGAAAAGAAGGAAACAGAGAGACACAGGGGAAACGGAAGGAAACGGAAAGACAGGGGAAACGGAGAGACTCAGGGGAAAAGGAAGGAAATGGAAAGACAGGGGAAAAGGAGGAAACGGAGAGACACAGGGGTAAAGGAGGGAAATAGAGAGACACAGGGGAAAAGGAAGAAAATGGAAAGACAGGGGAAACGGAGAGACACAGGGGTAAAGGAGGAAACAGAGAGACACAGGGGAAACAGAGAGACACAGAGGAAAACAAAGGAACACTGAGGGACACTAAAGGACACAGAGACACAAAGGGAAAGAGAGGGACATGAAGGAAATGGAGTGAAACTAAGGGACACAGAGGAACAATAAAGGAAACAGAGAGACACGGTGAGACACTGAAGGAAACAGAGGGACACAGAGGGAAATGGAGTGACACTTAAGGAAACTGAGGGACACAAAGGGACACAGTGGGACACTGAAGGAAACAGAGGGGCAATAAGGGAAACAGAGAGACACTGAAAGAAACAGAGGGACACAAAGGACACAGTGGGACAAAAATGTACACGGGTTGACACTGAAGGAAACAGAGCGACACTGAGAGACACAGAGGGACACGGTGGGTCATTGACGGAAACAGAGGGACAAACAGAGCGGGTGTGTTAAATGAACGGGGAATCTCTTACCTGTCTCAGGTAAACTGAACTGAAGTGGAGGAAACTTTGTCCTTTACCGCTCTGTTCTTGTAAATGGACAGAAAAAAGCGACTTTTCTTGTTTTTTTTTTCTTCAATCCTCCGGATTAAGTTTCGCTCTCCGACGGAAAACGTTCACACTGTGTAATAAAACGCTCTGTTTTTTAGCTTCATGTTAATATTATTTACTGTATTAGAGACCTGACCGCCTCCACTCACCGCGCACGAGACTCAAACACGCACGCACACACACACACGCACACACACACACACACACACACACACACACACACACACACACACACAAACCCAGGAGCGCACCTCGAGCGCGAGCGCACGCGCGCCAAACCGTGGGTCTGGCGCGCGGGGAGACCGAGCAGAGAGAAGCGTGCGCGCGGTGTTGCTGCGGGCTTGGAGCGCCGCCTCGCGGCCAGTCAAGTGATTTATTTTTAAACCAGCAGGTGAAAAGATAAACACGTAGTTAAACTAAAGTAAAGTAAAGTAAAGTAAAGTAAAGTAAAGTAAAGTAACTCGTGCGGTGGGACGTTTTTTAAAGTTTTAAAACATTTAATAAATAAATAATTTAATAAATCAATCAAAAAAAGGAAGGGAAAAAACAGCAGTGTACACAATAACATGCATTTTTGTTTAGAAAAATAATAAATGCTAAGTATAGAAACAAGAATAAAACAAACGTTATCAAGAAATTAATACAAATTTTACTTCATTCATAACCATAACCTTCATTCCATAAACCTCCCTCTTGGTCTTCCTCTTTTCCTCCTTCCTGGTGGCTCCATCCTCAGCATTCTCCCGATAAAACTACAACTACAAAAACTACTAGTAGTACAACAACAACTACTCCATCTACTACTAATAATAATACATGTATTTCCAGGCCTCGGTGTGCAGAAAGAAGAAGTGGACAGGAATAATGATATAATGATGTAATAAAATATGTACTGTGTGTGTTGGTGTTGCATTATAGTGATTATTCAGGCTTCCTTCTTTCTACAGTGTGATGGAACCTGTTCCTCCAGCCTTCATGCGTTACAGTATTTAAATATATATCAGTATTAATATATTCAAAATAGCTGGATGCACAATTTCATGGGGAACAACAAAAGGGAACGGCTCGTCACAGCACGACAAGGCTCGGCCTGGCTCCTCACGGCTCGTCACAGTTCATCACAGCTCAACACGGTACGCCTAAGCTCATAAGAGCACATCACGGCTTGTCACGGCTCGTTACAGATCATCACAGCCCATCACAGCATGTCACAGCTTGTTACTGCTCATTACAACTCATTATAGCTCATCACAACTCATCACGGCATGCTAAAGCTTGTTACAGCTCATTACAGCTCATCACAGCATGTGAACGCTCATCACAGCTCATCACAACTCGTCACAGCTCTTTACAGCTCATTACAACTCATTACAGCTCATCCCAGCATGTCAAAGCTCATTACAGCATTTGAAAGCTTATTACAGCATGCGAAAGCTCATCACGGATCGTCACACACTGAAAATCCCAACACAGCTCCAATCACAGTTTCAGGAGGTGTGTAAAAAACAACAACAAACGTATATTTAAATAGGACTTTATTGAGTTATTGAATTTAGGTACATTATTTGCATGAGATATAAACATAACAATGAGCTCTAAAGCCTAAGACGTTTCCCAAAGCTGTACAAATGGGTTTAAAGCATCGTATTGCATCGACACAACAAAATCTTCTCTGGGGTGGGTTAGGGTTAGGGTTAGGGTTAGGGTTAACACGGCCCTGAAGGAATGTGTTGCACGTGGTATTGAAAAGGTGCAGAGAAAACAGCAGAAAAACCCAACATGTTGAGAGAAGTCTGTCGGTCTACACCGTTATGTTTACACACGTACACAACATACAAACATGTTATTAACACATTACAACATGACGCTCAGGTCAGAGTGGATGTTACTTCCTGTAAGAAGAGGACATGCACGACAGATACCTGAGTATGTGCAATACATCAACCGCTAGCCGCTATCTCAATACTGATATATCGGGGGCGGAGCTATGCAAATTACCAATTGTTTGCTGCGATCATGTAAATTTGTATCATTTACAGAACTTTGATTTCAAATAAACACCAACTAAGATTTTATCAGAGTTTATTTATATATATATATATATATATATATATATATATATATATATATATATATATATATATATTGATATATATAGATATATATAGATATATATATATCTTGATACACATTTAATCACAGTCAATTTCATTCTAAAAACTCACGTGTTTCATCATCAGACATTTACACCTTAAATATTATTCAGAATTCTGTCTGCAAAAATAAGACCCTATATGGACAAAAGTTAAGATCCCATTCCACATTTATTCTCCATTTACTGTTATTATAACATGCACTCTTCCTGGAAGATGCTCCTCGCAGTCAGCGTTCACATTTATTCATGTTCAATAGGGTTGAGATCAGAGCTCTATAGCAAGACCCATGTAAAGCAGATCTTTATGGAACTGGCTTTGTGCACTTTGTGTCCTGCTGGAACAGGTTTGGGTCTAATAGTGCAAATGAAGGGAACATTTAATGCTACCACATCCATCCTATACAGCTGTGTTTCTCCAAATTTGTGTAAACAATTTGAGGAAGAACCACAGCTGGACAAATCTGGTGTCCCAATACTTTCACCAATACAGTATCAATTAAGACTTTAATCATTCTCCATTAACCAGGATCAATAGGACACCACCAGTTAAGTGTTAAACCCACTTGTGAAGGAAAGGTTCATTTAAAGGGGCGGTAAGTCATTATTTTAAACCCCAACCCCTTGTTGGAACTGGTTTGGCTGGGAAGGGGCGGAGCTAATTCCAAAAAAATGAAACACTGAAATATAAACTAGAACTTTCTGTTGCAGGGCGAATTCTTTACACCACAGTGCATGTTTATTAGAGGCCCATAAACACATTTAATGGTTACAAACTTATAGAATAAAGATCATTATTATTAAAGCAGCGCTGCACTTTATCGTATACGATAGCGCTGTCGTATACGCGTTCCCGTCGTTCACTTCATCCGACGGGTTACTGTTAGGAACTTTAATTCCAGGCCTGTGTGGAGGTGAGATGCGGTAAGATCGTTATCAAACGTCGTATTGTTAGCTATTATAAACCACGTCGACGTGTCAGTACAAGTTAGAACAGTGACGGTCTTTTATATATAATAATTTTTTTTTTACTTTTATAATGATGATAAAAGGTGAAGGCAAGTTATTGAGTTGATATTCACCATCGTGAAATACCCCCTCGTACCCTCACCTATCCTAAAGTCAGTCAGCCATGGCTACACTCCTACATTAGAGTTCTATAAAGCTTAGCTAAAGCTACATGATAAGATTTGTGTTTTACAATCTGATGTCCAGAATGGAGATTTCACATTTTAGAGGCAGAGCATCAAAAATGTCCACAATTTTGTCTTAAACCACATAAGAACAGCTCTAAGATCTGAGCCGGATGCAGTTATGGTTGCGAGTGGATCAAAAACGTATGATCAAATCATCAAATGCACCATGAGCTCGAGACATTTCCTCTTTGAAAAAAAACAAACAAAACGAAAACAAATAAAACAAATGTCTCAACATCTTTAGTCAGTTATGAGGCCAAAAATCTGCTCCATAGAGAAGCGTTCGTGTCTCGCAGTTTCCAACAAAATCCGAAACAGGAAGTACAAAACGTGAAGCATTCACTTGGCTCTAAGGATACATGTCGCAGTATTCAGGTGTAGATGCTCTATACACTCCTGGAACATCGAAAGGTTCTTCAAGTGCAGTGATTAAAAGAACCCTGGAACCTTACTTTTCTGTGTAGAACCCATAGAGAAAGATTTAATCAAAGAAAAGTACTAACAAAAAAAAACAGCAATGTGCTACAGACTGGGGAATAAAGCTGAGGAAAAAATAAACCGTTACATCGATGATGAAGATTAAGTGGTTTTGAATAACCTTTTTGGACCGTTCATCATTGTGTTGGTTCCAAGGAGAACTAAAGGAAAAAAATGCACCTTTAATGCTAGCATTACGTAGAATTATTTGTGCAGAGGAAATGATTATCCAATTGGTTTCACTCCACAGAAAAATACATTTTAAAAAAAGATAAAGAAAGAACCCAAAAGCAGCTGAAGCTGAAAGTTCTCTAGGGAACCAAAGTAGTTCTTCTATGGCACTGCTCTAAAAAGCACCTTTATTTTTAAACTGGTAACCAAACAGGAACTGTTTAAAAAAAACCTTGAGGAAATGTTGAGGAAGCTTTTAGGAATCTATGGGGAACCTGTGAGGAACCTGTGAGGAATCCTGTGAGGAATCCTGTGAGGATCCTGTGAGGAATCCTGTAAGGTACCCTTAAGGTACCAGTGAGGAATCCTGTGAGGAATCCTGTGAGGATCCTGTGAGGAATCCTGTAAGGTACCCTTAAGGTACCTGTGAGGAATCCTGTGAGGAATCCTGTGAGGAATCCTGTGAGGAATCCTGTGAGGAATCTTGTGAGGAATCCTGTGAGGAATCCTGTGAGGAATTTTTATCTTTCTGTCTAAAGCGTAGCCGTGTTTTATGATACTAAATGGTACTTTATGGTTCTAGATATTACACATGGCCCCTACAGTGTGATAGTGTTTTTGTTTGTTTGTTTAGTTGTTTGTTTGTGGTGCTGTGTACACAACATCCAGTCATCCTCATCTTTGTTGTTGCTGAGGCTTTGGTGTAAAGGTCACTTTACTCCGACCCTCTGAAGGATATGAAATGGCTCCTCTTAATTTTTCTTACATGTGGTCCGTAAGATCTCGACAGCAGCTCCGGCACAGTGTCAGTGGTCTAGAGGCCTCAGGTGTGCAGTCTCCTGTGCTCTGGATTAGGGATCAGTATGTGAGCGAGTTGAGAATGAAGAGACGATCCTCCTCCTTCCTGATCCACTTCAGCAGTTTGGTGACAGCTGACATGGCCAGAGCTTTGGTGGCCAGAGGACTGAAGCAGAGGTAGAGCTCGAAGCCACTGGTGGACTGAGGAGGAGATGAAGGAGATGTAAGAAGAGTGATTGAAACACATTAAATAAGCAGGTATTGCAGTTACACCCAGGTTTCACACCCCACATCTCCACGATCGGCCCGGCCTGCTTATTAGGGACAAACTTACATTTATAAAGAACATTCTTTCTTTCCACATGATCTCTGGAAAGCTGCTTTGAGACAATGCCGATTGGTAAAATCGCTATAAAAATCAAAATGAATCGAATTGAAGTGGATCACTACGCCACAGAGGATTGTGATTGGTCAGTTAAATCAGTGTTTGAAACCAATGTGTGGATTATCAACACCTGTAGCCACAGCAACATCCAGGTTTCATCCAGAGTGAGAGCCATGGTGCACATGTCCTGATCAATTTACTCTGCCACATGTGGGATTTTGCGAGGAGAGCGTGTGCGAGAGTGTGTATGAGAAGAACAAGGAGAATGTTTACAAGAAGAATGTGTGTAAGAAGAACGTGTGCAAGGGAAATTGTTTATGTGGGGAAATGTGTGTGAGGAGTGTGTGAGGTGTGTGAGGTGTTCTCACCCAGGCGAGCAGGTTCTCGGTGTTGGTGCAGCGGTAGATGGAGCGCAGGGGTCGGGTCAGGTGGTGCAGGCGACTGTGGAGGTACTGGTACAAGTCCATTAGCCTCTCCTGCTCCTCCTCAGTGTGATAAGGAACAGGCAGCTCTGGGCTAAAACCAAAACAAGATCTTTGTATTCTTTGCCCTAACAAATTGCCTTAAAAATTAAATTGTGTGTGTGTGTGTGTGTGTGTGCTGGTGAACTCCTCCTCACCTGGTGTACAGCCCAGAACTTTTGGATTTGTAGATGAAGTGCCAGAGCTCAGGGATTCCCACCTGAGAGACAGGGTATGTGGGTGAGTGCAGCGCCTCCTTCAGGGTCTGGTAGGCGTTGCGCTTTTTCAACCGTTCCAGAAAGCGCTGTTTACAGTCGGACAGGTTGAAGAAGTCCTCGCGGTCTGTGGAGACGAGGATCAGACATAGATCGGACGCCGGCTCGAAGTACGAGATGTGCGCGTGGAAAAACCCTGAGGCGTTAAACTTAGGCAGGCAGACAGGCGTCCAGCCTTCACCCTGCCTGAAGGACGAGGACGAGGCGGCGAGATTAGACAGCAGGTGGAGGTCAGTGTGATGGAGGTGCTGCTCTTTCTTCCTGATCAGGGCGACCAGTCGGTCACCGGCGAGCAGGATGGAGAAGACCAGGTTCTTGGAGCTGGCTGCCTGCAGGCTGGTGCAGACGATGTTGCGCGTGGTGCCGCAGAGCGGCAGGCTCATGGTGGCGTTGAGCATCAGCCCGGCGTCCGTCTCTAGCAGGCGCAGCAGCCCCGCGGTCACGCGCTCCGATCCAGAGAGCAGCCGGCGCAGGTCGTAGCTCTGCCGCTGCTGAAAGACGCGCTGCAGCTGAGGCAGAGTGAGCAGACTCAGGATCTGGTAGTAGACGTAGTGCAGCTCTCTCCACAGCTCACTGTCAGACTGACCTGTGCGAGACACACACACCAACACCAGCGGGCTCTTACGCAGGAACACCACACGGAGACCGTCTGAGGGGCAGAAACAAACAAACCGTCCACATTAACGCCGGATATATTCACAGAAATATCAGTTTTTAATTACAGCTGTGACGTTAAGTTTATTTTCATAAACCAGTTACTAAAGGGGCAAAATATTTCTGGAACATTTCCAGAAACTTTCCATTGGAACCTCGGCTGGGGAATTTTTGGAAATATTCCATGTGGGAAGCCTACCAGGAATTTATGCTAATTTACAGGAATTGATGGAAATTTATATAAACTGTATCATATATAAGCAGTGAAACGTGGCGAGAACCTGCGTGAATGGAGAGTATGACGTTCTTATTGGCCTCTACGAACGACACGAGTGCCATCATGACCCCCATGGTGGTGGAAAGCGCCTCCTCTGAGCCGTAACGCGTGTAAATGGGCTTCCCCGCCTCGCTCAGGACGAACACGTGCTTCTTGTGAGCGCCACGTCTCGCTGGTCACGTCTTCCTCCTTCTCTCGTACTACAGCATGCACCTCTTGCTTCGGCTCTTCAACACCTTCTGCTCCTCCTCCTGTTTCTCCTGTTCCTCCTCCACCTCCCTGCTGCTGTTCCTCCTCCTTCTCCTCCTCCACCTCCTCGATCTCAGAGAGCCGGCTTCCGGTCAGCTCCACGTCGGCGGTCAGGTCCTCGAAAGACTGCGTGTGGACGAACATGGCACGCTCCTGACCTGCACCTGAGGAACCCACATACACACACAAACACAAACAAAACTCAGGCCACATTTTTCTTCACATCGCAATCAATTTTCAGGACCATCCAAAAGTCTCACCCGGCTCCGTCCCTTCCACCAGCCCCGGAGTCGGACTCTCCGACCTACTGTTGGGTAGATGCTCGACCGGGGTCAGGTTTCCGTTCGAAGTGTCCCACGTCACGCCTTTACTGTGGACGTCACTCGCCATGATGGACAGCCTGGAGGATTCAGGAGACTGGACGTGTCCCGGCGACGTGAAAGACCACAATCAGGAAATCACTGCATAAGGTGAAATAGAACATATTGCAGAGATACAGGATGCCAAAAGTGTGGAATTAAACATGAGGCAAAAAGTGTTTTTGGATTATCAAATCGAATCAGATACTTAATCTAAGTATATGAGTATATTAGTAATGTAGCGGTACATGTGTTAGACAAGTTAAAGACTTTATATATATATATATATATATATATATATATATATATATATATATATATACATACACACACATACACACACACACGCACACACACGCACACACACACACACACACACACACCTGTATTACCCAAATAAGGTCTAACAAATGTAAATTATTTAATTAAGTTTTTCCATTTATTTCATTTTATTTAACCGATTTAATTTGTGCCAATTTAATCGATTGCTTAATTTAATTTAAAGTGTATTGCATTAATGTGATTTATTACATTTTATTTTGATTTATTACATTTTTACATTCAAACCAAGCGGGCGCTTAATTTTAAAATAAATTAAAAAAAAAAAAGGTAAACTGTTCATGTTCACAAAAGTTATAACAACCGTGATTAAAAAACCGAAGTGAAAAAAACGTGAATTTTGTGTATCGTTACAACCACTAATATATTTACATTTGTCTAAAATATATAAATATTTTGTATACAGAGAAGTTTGTGTATTTCACCAAAACAAAATAAAAATATACAACTATTAATCTAAAAAAAATATTGCAATAACAACAATAACAAAAACAACAGCAACAATAATAATAATAATAATAATAATAATAATGGAGATAAAAGTGTAAATAAACCCTGCACGAGTGTGAGTGTGCTGCCGAGTCAAGTTCACTAAACAAGGAAATAAACTCTCTACCTCACACCTGATATTCCCTCAACCTGAAGATCTGCGTCCAGACCGCGTTCTGAAACACATCAACACTTTACCTTTATTCACACGGGTTCCATTTCAGCCCTCACTCTGTCACGACCTGTCACACGGCCCTTATTATTACCACAACCACCATCTATCATCATTTCTCCAACCACACCCGCATTCAGACCACTTCCGCCATCTTCATGTCTCAATCCGCAATCTGATTGGACACTGTTTCCGGATAACCAATATCATTCTAGGGTGCCAGACAAAGCTACCCAATGATTGATTAGAAAGGCGGGGCTTCGTTGAATACGGGCGTGTGGGAAGAAAGCAGTATCAAAGGTCATCCGACCGCAATGCATGCCGGTATACTGAGTCTAAAAAACTGTTCTTTTTATTTCTAATTTTTTTTTTGCGACGACATATGAGCTACATAAAAGTCTATGTGGCTAGTTAACTATATACACAAACGTGTTTATCGCGATTGCGGTTTAGTTTGGATTTAGGACTGTTTTTGTCGACGGTGTAAGAGTCGCGCTTTGATGACGTAAACAAGAAGGAGGCATAGTCGTTACGTTTGAACCGAGCGCGCGACATGGGAGACGTGTTTTCCCCCCAACTATAAAGCAAAATGGAAATAAATGAGAATTAAAAGGTTTTACTGTGGAAACAAGCTGGAATATAAAAGTTTATTCTGGTAAGAAAATTATGTTCAAATCAAACTGCTGAATTGTCAAAATATGTTTCTCAGTACTATTCAGATATCTGTCGCGCTCGCGCTCTCTCTTGTGTGTGTGTGTGTGTGTGTGTGTGTGTGTGTGTGTGTATGTGTGTATGTGTGTGTGTATGTATGTGTATGTATGTGTATATATGTGTGTATATGTGTGTATGTGTGTGTATGTGTGTGTATATGTGTGTATATGTGTGTGTGTGTGTGTGTGTGTGTGTGTGTGTGTGTGTGTGTTTCTCCCAGCAGCTGACCCATCATGCCTATCCGGGCCTACTGCACCATCTGCTCGGATTACTTTGACCACTCCAGAGATGTGGCAGCTATCCACTGTGGTCACACCTTTCACTACGCCTGGTAAACAACACACCCAGAGCTGACTCACTGTCTGATCATCTGTCTGACTGACTGTCTGATCATCTGTCAAAATGACCGACTGACTGTCTGACTCTCTGATTGACTGTCTAAAAGATTGTCTGATAAACTGTCTGACTATCTCTCGTTCTATTTGTCTGTCTGACTCATATCATTAAGTAGTCTCAATAAATCTCATTGTGATTGTTCAGTAGCACATGCTGTTGTTTACACACACATCATCCATCTGTACATCATATCTCTCTCTTTCCCTCCTGTTAAAGTCTTCTTCAGTGGTTCCAGTCAGCTCCTACGAAGACCTGCCCCCAGTGCAGGAAGCAGGTGTGTGTGTGTGTGTGTGTGTGTGTGTGTGTGTGTGTGTGTGTGTGTGTGTGTGTGTGTGTGTGCACGTGCACGCACAAGCTTTGTAATGCTGGGATTTGAACTCCGCACCATTAATCGGTCAGCATAGTCAATCTCATTTAGTTGGTTTAATAAATGCTTCTGAACCTGATCATCAGAAGACTCATGATGTTCAGGAGATGTTCAGAAGCATGTGTGACTCATTCTCTGTGTTCCTCACCAGGTCAGTACCAGACACATCATCAACAAGCTGTTCTTCGACATCGCGCCGGATGATGAGGGATCTGCAGCCGACCCTGAGAGCCTGCAGGTGAGAGTCTTCACATAAAACAGCTGCAGCACAGCTGGAGTCGTCCTGATGTTCTTCATCAGCCTCAATATCATCATTACATATTGCAGTAGAGCAGTTAGTTTGTGCTTAATAAATAAATAACTAAAGACAATGTGATCTAAAATCAAATAAAGAAAGCAAACAGGCATGAAATAATCCAGTGTAATTCATGAATTGATTATTGAAGCAATTAATTAACAATATACTTTAGAAAAGATAAAAAAAAGTTAGTAAATTTGATTTACTTGTTGAAATGTTAGTAAACGAGTGTGTCGGTGTGTAAACCTAATAAACGCTGGTCCAGCTCTTCTGTGTGTGTTCCTCACATGACTCCTGACTCCGCCCCTTTTCTCTCTCTACATCACCCCCCAGAACGAGTTGGACAAAATGAAGGTGGTTCTGTGTGAGAAAGGTAAGCGTTTACTGCAGGGGGGAGAGTGTGAGCGCGGCGCTAAAGATGGATGACGGAATGCTGACATGTTTTTTTCAGAGAGAGACTGGAGAGACCGACAGAAAGCGGCCGAGGCTCTGAAGGAGACGATCGAGAAGCAGAGAGCCGACCTGGAACGAGTGAAGAGAGAGATCGGAGAGAAGGAGATGCTCTGCAGCACCCTCAGAGTACGAGACTGTGTGTGTGTGTGTGTGTGTGTGTGTGTGTCTGTGTGTGCGAGAGAGAGAGAGGGAGACGAATGACCGATAGAGACAGTTAGAGGAAGAGTTGCCTGAGAACGAGAGAGACACAAAGAAGTGTTACAGTAAGAGATAATTAAGGGTGAGAAAGAGAGAATTAAGAATAGACTATTGAAAGAGGGATAGACAATATGAAAGAGAAAAGATGAAAGGAGAGAGAGACAAATTTAGAGAGGGATGAACTATTAGAGATACAAAAGACATGACAGAGAGAGAGAGAGAGAGAGAGAAAGATGAGGAACAAATGCCAAAATCATCGTAATTCACTTGAGTGAAAGTTGCCATGACAACCACATGGACGGCATGGATATATGTGATAACCATTGGATCTTTTATAGTAATTTGTGGTTGTGTGTGTGTGTGTGTGTGTGTGTGTGTGTGTGTGTGTGTGTGTCCTGTTTAAACCCCTGCAGAAGCAGATGCAGTATTTGGAGAGTCAGAGGAAAGAAAGCGAGGCGGCGAAAGAGGAGGCCAAGAGACTGCGGGTCAAAATGAAAACCTATGAAAGGTTTGTGTTCTGTTCGCTTTACTGTGGAGCAGAGACTCATCTGTCTGTGAACATGGCTCACGTGTGTGTGTGTGTGTGTGTGTGTGTGTGTGGTGTGTGTTTTACAGCATGGACATGGTGCTACAGGGTCAAAGGGCCGAGGTGGAGGCCATGATCATGGACATGGGAGTGGGACAGTCGGCTGTGGAGCAGCTTTCCATCTACTGTATCTCTCTCAAAAAGTAAGCGGGAGGCGTCGCTTCGCCGTAACCCCGGGGGCGTGAGACTGTAAACACTGTACCGTGAGATCTTTGCGTTTAGTTTTTTTAGTAATCACAGATTCTTCAACTAACACATGAAGCCCAAAAGATAAAAAAATCCACTTCCTCTTTAATCAACTTTACTCCAGTTTGTTCCACTGATCATTAGAAAAGGAAACGTTCTCTTTCTCTTCTCGTTTCCTCTCCGAACTTTACAGAGAGTACGACAATCTGAAAGGCAGCCTGCGGACCTCCAATGAGACGTGTGAGAAGCTGAAGCGGGAAGTTTTCTCCTCTAATAACAGGGTATGTCTCACCCTTCCACGGTCTTCCACCACAGGGTCTCGACTCTGACTGAACAGAAGGGATGTTTTTTTTAGCAGCTCTGAGTGTAGTGCAGCTGCACCAGGGAGGGTTACATGAACGCACGTGCACATCGATACGACATGAAATATAACCATGAATGGATCAAAAGTCTGATGTGTCTTTAATAAATACAAATTGCAGGTCAAAGTGGTAGGAGAGGAATATGAGGTGTGTGTGTGTGTGTGTGTGTGTGTGTGTGTGTGTGTGTGTGTGTGTGTGCGCGTGTGTAGTTACAGAAAGCCACACTGGCGATGAACCGAGCGAAGGAGGACATGAAGGCTCTTCAGAATGACCTCAGCAACTCTGATAAAGAGATCACAGTGAGACACACACACACACACAAACAAACACATTACTTCAATCCAGTCATAACACTTTGTTAACTGACCCTGTGTGTGTGTGTGTGTGTGTGTGTGTGTGTGTGTGTGTGTGTGTATAGAGCCTGAAGAAGAAAGTAGAGATCCTGCAGAAGACCCTGAGCACTCCGACACGCACCAATGAAGCAATCAGCCGCCTCGTGTTCGAAAGGTTCCATCACAGTTATTACGCAGATTTACTCACACACACACACACACGTTTAATATACTGACTGATGAACCTGTCCTGTGCTGGTGATGTCTGAAGCCCCGCCCCTGTGGAGCTGAAGTCCCCGCGACTGCACTGTCCCTCCGACAGCCAGGACATCGACCTTAATGTGACCTTCGACATCAGCACACCGGAGCAGGTGGAGAAGAAGCCAATTGCCGTCCCCTCGAAGAAGATGCGCCTGGACCCGGCAGCGTGAGTGTCTCGTCTCCACGTGTATTTTTATTTCTTTTTTATTCAGGCTTTTTTAATGAATGGAGATTAACAGGGATTCTTCTGATTCTGCTCCGTAGGACGTCGTCCAAACACTGCGAGAACACGTTCGGGAGTAAAGTAGGGTCCATATGCATAAACATGATTTATAAGTGACCAGCAGATCTATTTCAGTGTGTGTGTGTGTGTGTGTGTGTGTGTGTGTGTGTGTGTGTGTGTGTGTGTGTGTGTGTGTGTGTGTGTGTGATCTCTCAGACCTCACAACCTAAAGATGACAAGGTATCCATGGAGCCCATGTTTAGGAACTCGCTGCTCTTCAGGAAGAAGATGTTCGGCAGCATGCTCGACCCACACAGCAAATCTGGAGCTGTAATAAACACACACACACACACACACACAAGTGAACCCCTCACGTTGAACTATTTTAGTATAATCTCATAGGACAATACTGTTGAAATGAAACGTGGATATATTATAGAGTAGTTAATGTGTGTGAGCATCATTGTTATATCACACTGCTTTAATCCTCCCAGACATGGAATTCACCGGAACTGCACAGGTTGTTGCTGGGATCCTCTTCCAGCCCTCCATAATGACATCACAGAGCTGCTGGATGTTAAACACACAGTGCTTCTCCACCTTCTGCAGGAGGATATAGATTTACTAAAACAGATGCTGAAATGTGAGGGGTGAATATATACATGTATAAAAAAAAAGTATTAATTCAGACGTGTGTGTGTGTGTGTGTGTGTGTGTGTGTGTGTGTGTTTTAGGTAAGAACGGGATACGACGGACTCGGAGGAAGGACCAAATTCATCCAGCCTGTATCCTTTATCACCCAATACAGTGGTCTGAGAACAGATCAAACAAATACCATTAAAAAAAAAAGGACAAAGAAATGTAAAAAATATTTAAAAAAAAAAATGTATAAAAAAAGGAATTAGGAGAAACGGATAGTTAAATAGAAGAATAAAAGAAAAAGGAAGTGAAAGAGGAAAGATGCAACTAAAATAATATTGTAGGAACATTTGAAAACAGAGAAATCATTAATGAAATTAAAAAAAAGAGAAAACCCGGCCCTGTGGCATTGTAAAGTGAACATCTGGATGTTTTTCTTGACCGCGAGGGCGTCAGTCTCCGCTGGCTGAGATCCGTCCGCTCCTCATGAAGGCAAAGCGTAAGAAAGTGTCGAGGCCGGCGCCGAGCAAGCTCCCCACCACCCTCGCTACGCTGGACGGGTTCCTCGAGTGACCTCTGACCTTTCAGTACTCACATTAACAAAGAGAAAATGAGTTGGGACTCGTCCTCGGACAACGCATATGACCTTACTCAGAACCAGGAAGCTGAAGAACATGAACCCTGCTGCTGTACGTTCATACAGACAGACTGGAGAAAGAAGGGGTTTTTAGGGGTTTGTTTTTTTTGGGGACTTACCATTAAAAATAAACTCCACCATGGACTTGCAACATGCACCCTTTTTTTTTTTTTTTTTTTTTTGCAAACAATTTTTATTTTGTTTGTCCTTTATTTAATTGTGTAGATTTCCATTTCTTTCTTTGTGATTTTTTTTTGCTCTCTGTTGAATGTGTATATTTGTGTCATAGTTTATTTCTGCTGTGAGATTTAATAAACTGCAATTTTCTACATTCTCTCATAATTTGATTGCCATAGATAGATAGATAGATAGATAGATAGATAGATAGATAGATAGATAGATAGATAGATAGATAGATAGATAGATAGATAGGTAGGTAGGTAGGTGACAGAACTAGCATAGGGTTCTCGTCCCTCTTAAGACTCAGGTTTGACTGGATCTTTTTTAGGACTTAACTACAGCCGTACTAAACAGACATCAGGGTATCAGGGTATCAGCCCGTGATTGTAAACTGTTGTTGTAGTATGAGTGTTGCTTTATTTTTTGTTCAGTAACACACCTGTTCTCGGTGCTTGGCCCCCTTTGGTCGCTGGCTGATACTTGCACTTCGCAGGGGTGAACAGCAGAGGGCGCGGAGAGCCTGAGAGAAGTTCTAAATGTTGTTGTGACGATGCCAGAGGTTTGATTCACTGCTTCCTGTGTGTAAAGTTCTGCTAGAAGACACGCATGGAAATTTATTATCACGTTATCATTTTAGGTTTCCAGGGTTATTTCCAACATTCATCACTGAGTAAGAATTAAAAAAAGCCCAACCATGTGAAATCTTAGAAACCCAGAAAATCATGACTGGATTCATCCAGGAACATCAGCAGCTTCAGGAAATCTCCTGCAATCACTGGGGCTTCCCCCTGTTCACATCAGCCTGGGAGTGATGGAGGGCTTACATCAACCTTTCTTTCTTTATGTATGTATGTATGTATGTATGTATAGACAGAGACCTCACTCAATCACTTCATCCAGCTAAATGAAACAGAAAATATTGAAATATTATAAAAACAACAAAGAAATAAGACCATTCCAGTCATCTGTAGGTCAAGAAGAAGTGACTCAATGACAAACTGATTTAAACAGATTTTATTCCCTTAAAATTAAGGTTTAAATGTGGATCTTATCAAATTTGTCGCCCAATTATAGACTATAATTAGTTACAAATATCAAATGATAAATTACATATTAACTTAATGAACATCTGCAGATTAGAGATGAACCCAAAATTCATTATTATTAAGCTCCAAATTATAAAATGTATTTCTTTGTTACAGGATCCTCTGAATTCTGCTGTAAAGGTGTTTTTCTTTCTCTTTGTAACACTGGCTTGCCTGAGATCGTGTTTGTGTGCATCCTAAAAAATCCATCTCTAAACATGAATAAGGGATATAAAGAGAGGGCAAGATGTAAAGAGACCTGGTTGGAAACAAGCGTGAGATATGTGCCTGTAAATATCTCTAACCATGATTAAGGCTCCATAATAACTGCATTCACATCTGTCCTACACACACACGCACACACACACACACACACACACACACACACCATCATTAATTATGTTTGGAGTGTCCATCTCCTTCAGGAAGCTCTTACAGATAATACTCTCTTCTCTCTTCTCTCTCACAGAGACATTACAGACATTTAGCAATTACAGATAAATATTTCTGTCTTCATACATCATCGCTGTTCAGTACCTCTTTCTGATTGGTCAGAAGGGTTTAATGGATTTTCACACAGCTCCTAGCGCTTTGTGATTTCTAGAACAGGAAGCAACGTGTTTCACAGAACATAGAATGTAAGTAGAAATGGACAAAAATGACCCCAGCCTCTGGGAGCTGGAGCTGACTCCACTTCCTGCTCTCACATCTGGCTCTGGTTGGCTGGGCTGTGGCTCTGCTCTGTGTATAAAGCAGATCAGCGAGTGTTTACACTCAGGCCATGGGGAAATGGCAGCATCCTGGGACGAAGCCAGGAGAGCATGTGAACCATGCAGAGGAAAGAGGAGGAGGAGGAGAAGGACGAAAGGCTTTCATTAAAGCAGAGGGGGTCGTCAGAAATGGTGTCAGTGGCAACAATGAAGCTTCACTTCCTGTTTTTTGCAGCGAGACCAGTGAGGATCGAGGCTGCAGTGGATGCTGATGCTAACGGAGAGGTTCAGCAGATCAGTGCACTTTTCTGAGGAAGCCTCTGGAGGGCGGCGTGAGGTTCTTACTGATCACTTTCTGATTCAGAGAGACATCACATTGTGCATTTCGCTCACATAACAGTCAGTTATTTAGAAATAAACTGCACAACAAAGATTTCAAATAGAGTAATGAAGAGGTCCATGTTTAAGTTTAATCCGGGGTTAAAAACACAACAACTGCTGCAGCTTGGGGTTTTTCCCACAAAGATTCAAGAGAAGAAATTCGTTTCTAAACCTGGCATCCAAAGATCAAGAAATAAATGTTAAAATTAACTAGGTTTATTTGCTCATTGATTAAACACCTCAGAAATTTGATTGTGTTTATGGTGATGTTCACTGTGAAGCATTGCAGGGTTCAGGAATAAGAAGAGATGTGGAGCTCGAGGTTTAGGGGTTTCAGACAAGCTGAGACACACAATGAAACTCTGACGCATCAGACCTTTCCACACTTCCATGAAGTTTTTCTGACAGTGGCACGTGAGTGCCTACACACACACACACACACACACACACACACACACACACACACACACACACACACACACACACACCTACCACTGAAGCTAATTAATTCTAACTTTGGCATGTTTTCATTTTGTATATAAACAGATACTTTTAGGGATCTTCCACTGATAAAAGAACCACTGCAGCTTATTCATTGTAATTTTTAACCCAAATCCTAAACCTCAGTATCAAGAAGAACACGTAGAAAAGCGACGAAAGCAAAAGGAGAGAAAGAAATGAAACCAGACTCCTCCTTAATAACCAATAAACTCAATTCAACCTGCCTCGGTTCCTCAGGCCACAGATTTCTGTGATTTAGGAGAAACAAAAGCGCAGAAACGAGTTGCAAGAACAAGCTTGCTATCGAACTCGAGGGAACGGTTTAGCAAAAAACGACTTTTATAACAGGATCACGAGGAAGGTTTGGGAGGATCACTGCTGAATCAGCACATTCAACTGTGGATCAGTTTATTGCCTTCCATCACAGTTAGTAGCTAAAGATTTCATGACCGTGTTAGCGATAGTTACAGACAGTAGCTTAGTCTTCACATTGCTACATTTGGGGAAAAAACTTGTTTTCGCATTGGATTTTGCTTTTCAGTCAGTATAAATCTACTGTTAGCATTTAGGGGGTATTCAGGGGGGTTTTGGTCAATCACTTCTGACAATCACTGATTTGCTTTTCAGGTTTTTTTGTTAGTTTTTTTGGGGGGGGTGTTTTGGGGCGTGGCAGAGCAGGGCGGGGCAGAGCGGGGCGTGGCAGAGCGGGGCGGGGCAATTGCGGAAGGTGTTAACACTTATGCATAGCAGTGTCTGGTATAAACACATTAAAGTGAAGCCATTTAAGCCCGGATTTTTTTTCAATTTTACATGGATTACAGAAGATATAAAAATATAGATGTAAACAACATTGATGAGAAACACCATGGTGTAATACGCAACAAAATGGCGTGTCTTTAAGCCCCAAATACTGGACATAATTTATGTGAAATGAGACTTTTAGCTATGAGCACATGTTTTAGACGTGTGTGTGAAGTCTCAGCTTGTTTTTTTTCCATTTGTTCAAAGAAACTTGACCCCTCTAATCCCTCAGACAGACCTCCTTACAATCTACCTGTGCAGGTAGAAGAAGCTCCACCCACTCTCATACTTTCTTCTCATCTTGTCCCTCACTCTTTGTCTCAGTGAATATCTCAGAGCACCCGTTGCTAGAGTGTGTGTGTGTGTGTGTGTGTGTGTGTGTGTGTGTGTGTGTGTGTGTGTAGGGCTGTAATTGAAAGACTGAAGCGTCATGTGATTTGGAGGAAGTAAACATCCTGATGTTAATTACATTGTGATTGCTTAGAGGGTGTTGAAGAATTTTCTATTACAGCAGCTCTGAGAGAAGCACAGGTTTATTTTAATGATCATCTTCTAATATGGTATCCGTAGCAACAGCTCACTCGAAAGGCTTCGTACAGAGGCAACACAACATTATGGAGAGGTTTCCTCTGTGAACACGTTTATGGAAGGAGTCTTCAGTGTAAGCGCTTTGTACTGCTTTTATTACACGGCATTAAATGTAACACTAAATGGATAAAAAACTATGTGTTTAATATATAGGGGGAATGGAATCGAATAGTTGGCAAATTGCTGTAATGTAAAAAAAATATATATATGATTTATGTATTTATATTATATATACATTTTGAAGTATTACAGTATATGTTGACATTGACAGTGACAGCTTTGGACTTGGATTACAGTATAAAGCATGTATGCTGTGTGTGTGTGTGTGTGTGTGTGATGAGAGATGAAGGTCAGTAGCCACTACCTGTGCATCAGATCCCCATTAGTGACCTGCTGAGTGACTCTTTGTAAACGAGCAGCTTAATGAAACAGGAATAATAGATGCACTGCTTTCCTGTACACCTCCATTACTCTGTGTGTGTGTGTGTGTGTGTGTGTGTGTGTGTGTGTGTGTGTGTGTGTGTGTGTGTGCACAGCCAGTGAGGAGCCAAAAAGGGTATTTTTAAGGCGGAATGTACAAAAGGCAACATCAGGAAATAAAGGGGATGCCTCTTGCTGTGTGTGTGTGTGTGTGTGTGTGTGTGTGTGTGTGTGTGTGTGTGTGTGTGTGTGTGTGTTAATATGTAGAATAAAACGATGTAAATATGTAGCACATGAGTACAAATATTAAATAGTGAAAATGATCTGCAAACTGTTTGATCAGATTCTTATAATATGGACTAAAACTTCGGTGTCAGAAATCTGTCACTTGAGACACGTGAACTTTGACGTGTCTCAAGCAGTGTGAAGCAGCTTAAACACTGACCTTTACTTAAATCCAGCGCTGAGTGAAATAAACAGAGTCGATGTTTGTTTTGTGACGGTTGTAAGCTTTAGTTGCATCTGATGACTTGAGGGAGTGAGGATGAGGCAGAGACGCCCTGAACCCCGGGGCTGACGTTTACACTTGGACCTTTTCTGACCTCGGATCAGATTTGGTCAGGGTTCTTGTTTTTCATTGCTAAACCTGGATTTTAGTTTTAAGTACTGTGTTTGATGTGACATTGCCATGACCTTCAGAATCTAAAAAAAAAAATACATGTACTTCCTGCCTGTCAGTCCTGAGCAGAAACATGTAGATATGAGATGTGACAGGGACCGAAATCATCATCATAAAATCTTCAAACACAGGAGCATGTTTTAAAACCTGTCATCTGAGCTGCTGCAGTGAGCGGAAAAACAGAATAACATCCGGGATCACAGAGCTCATGTGGGGTACAAACACACACAATGTTTTATATATTTAAATATCAGCATTTGAAGCAGCTACTGTTTCGAAACGATTCACACCATTATGATCCGATTTCCATTTAATTCAACATAATGGGTTGCAATGCAGTAGAAAAAAAAAATTATGTTATGCAATTAAATATGGTACAGAAAGTTCACTTTAAATTCACATTTTATTTAACAACAATTTAAGTGCCTTCTGACTTCTAACGCATGGCCCTTTCACAAACACGCCTTATTAATGCAAAACAAAAGAAAAAAATGAAATAAAACCAGATGTTCCTTTCCTGTTCTGTTTTCAGGAAGATGCAGCTCTACCTCTGCCATGTTAATCTGTATTCTATGTTATTCTCTTTTTTAAATCAATGCATCACATAAATAACTAAATCTGAAGATCCCTCCCATATATATATATATATATATATATATATATATATATATATATATATATATATAAAGTATAAATAATTTTGAAAGGAGCACATCTCATAGTTTCTCAGTAAACTCCACAAAACAGGGAATAATAAGCTGAACTGCTAGCTGAGAAGACAGAAATGTTTTCTGTGGTCCTGAAGTTCTTGGATCTCTCACTTCCTCCTTTTGTAATAGTGGAACATTGTTCAGATTTTTCTTTGAAAGTGTAGAAACAAGAAAATAATTAAACCTGGATTTGAAAATGAAACAATTTCATGCTTGTGGAACAGTTATACATGCTTTGGTGAAAAAAGGATAAAGGATCCATAAAGGATGTTTGGCACATAAAGTGTTAGAGAAAGAAAGAAGAGAGAGAGAGAAAAAGAGAGAGAGAGAGGGGTGGGGTGGCGGTGGGGGTGTTTCCTGGCTGAACAAGTGCTGAATCAAATCCAATAAGACTCGCACACACAAGTCTAATGTGAGCAGCTGCTCTGCAGAAATGCACTGCATGTAGGCCAGAACCCCCCCAAACCACACACACACACACACACACACACACACACACACACACACACACACACACACTTACAGAACCCTCACAATGCATTTTGGCGTTCTGGCTGCAGATTGTATAGTCAGATTATCATTCAGAGCGTGCTCCTTCCTGCTTGGATGTGCCCGAGCGCAAACACATTTCACTCTCCTCTTGTTTAAAATAAAAGTGGAGGCAGGAAGTGAGCATCTGAGCCTGGAAACGACCTTGAGGGGATGGAGATAAATCAGGAGACGGGGAGGTTCTCTGAAAGAGAGCGCAAACGAAGCTCGGCTGTTTTGCTGATCGAGCAGAATTGCTTTTTTTTTCGAAAGCTTTAGAGCTTTTAACCATTTGGAGTGTTTGTTTTTGCTGCACATTCTGTCTACTCTGGTTTCTGGTTGAACAGAGACACTAGAGTCGCTCTGAGCATGAATCAAAAACACACACACTATATGGGAAAGACTTCGTGGACACCTGAGCATCAGATTTGTTCATGCTTTTTGAGAATCCCATCCCATTCCATTTTTAGTTCCACTAGATGTTGGAAAGATTAGTGTGAGATCCATTCAGCCACATGGGTGTTAGTAAAGTCAAGTAGTGATGGAGGTGAGGTGAGGAGAACTGGGGTGCAGTCAGTGTTCACATTCATTCAACACTAGGGTTGAGGGTCAGAGCTCAATCCAAAGACATTTTAGACAAGTGTGTGTCTCCAACCTTCAAGTCAGGTGTCCCAATACTTAACCACAACATATGAATATGCGGTGAGAATCAAGATTCAAACCGTTGGAACAGTGTGTGTGTGTGTGTGTGTGTGTGTGTGTGTGTCTGTGTCTGTGTGTCTCCCTGTGCTTGGGCTTTTGCCCAGTTCCCTATTTTTGCCTAAAAGAGTGAACGAGTGAGCTTTAGACCCCTCTATACTGAGAGAGAGAGAGAGAGAGAGGATGATAACTTAGTTCTATCTGGCCTCATCTTGCCCTGAACTGTCTACAGAAACAAGAATAAATCCTTTAGTGTGTGTGTGTGTGTGTTCATAGGCCTGGCACCCATCACACACACCGGATACAGGGCTGCAGTGTGTGTGTGTGTGTGTGTGTGTGTGTGTGTGTTGTGGATCCAACACAGTACTCAATAAAATATACACAGTGAGAGAGACAGGGGGTCTGGATCTTATTCACATCCACACACACACACACACACACACACACACACACACCCCTCAATGTAACTTCCATAGAAAAAAAAGTGTAAAGTCGTTTGAAATTCATCCAAGTTCCCTTGGCTTTATTTGGCTTCAGACACACAGATAATGAGCCAAACAAATGAGAGGCCCTTCAGAAAGACTCCGGCTGTTTCTTACCCACAATCCCACTGTGCACCAAGGACTGACACTGGCAGAGTTAATTAGTGCCGGGCCTTCATAAGCAGTTTGTGTATTTTTAAACGAGTCTTTAATGTGACTCAGAAGAACGAGTCGTCTCAAAGAGTGATTCGTTTATTTTCTCCCGGAAGCACACGAGCAAACCTACAGGAAACTCCATCGAGCCGTTCATCCCATGAGTTCTCTGGTCCGAGTCGTTCTTTTGACAAGTGATTACCACAGACGCAATGAAGGTGAATAAAGGAATGAAATGAACTAAATAAGTCCAAAAAAATTTTTGTTTATTTTGATGAATGAGATTTAAAGAACCGAGTCACTAAAATGATCCGATCTTCGCTTCACTAGAGTTAAACTGTGAGTGTGTATGTGTGTGTATATACATACACACATAAAGGATCTCCATAATGACAGGAAAAGTCATCTATTGTGCTGAAATTCATGAGGAATACGGTTCAACTTACAAATCATTGCCCATGACTTCACTTAGTGGAACAAATACTATTATAATTAGGATTGATTTAATGTTGAGGCTGTGTGTCCTCAGAGCTTCTCAATGACTTCAACAGGTCTTTTTTTAACTAAAGTGGGGAAAATATCACATCATCATCTTTCCCCATGATAACTCATCATCATCATCATCATGAACCCAGATGTCCTCCTGTCTCCTGAGATCCCAACATAAAGCGTGTGTGTGTGTGTGTGTGTGTGTGTGTGTGTGTGTGTGTGTGAGTCAGCGTGTCTATTGGAGTGTGTCAGCATGTTTATCAGAGAGCATTAGCTTGTGTTGGAGTGTGTACTGCAGTGTATCAGAGTGTGTTGCAGTAGGTCTCAGCACTTTGACACTGTGTGAGGAACATCACCAGGCGGATCAGCGTTCGGGTAGAGATGAGACTCTGCGCTGACTCAGAAACCCGAGTGTGTGTGTTTTACTCAGCTCTCACCTCCATGACCCTCAGGCTGCCACCTCACTCTATCACCTCTGACCTGTGACCTGCTGGTCTGGGATTAATTACAGACTAAAAAGCTCAGTGGGATGCAGAACAGCAGGAGGAACCGTGAGAGAGAGAGAGAGAGAGAGAGAGAGAGAGAGAGAGAGAGAGATAAAGAGAGAGAGCTTATGAGCTCAGAAGCTCTTATAGCTGATAAACCATCCTTCAGTAATCATTATCAGGGAAAATCTGCACATCTCCATCTAGGGTTCGTGTTCCAATCACACTAAAATCACAGTAATACGTCTGATAAAACTACAGTCTGATAAAACTACAGTCTGATTTGTATTAATAGTCGAATCGTGAGATGATTAGATACATTTTCTCATTTTCAGGATATCATTCTTCATCCAAAACACGTAATTTTTCCAGCGATATAATCATCATCATCATCATCATCATCATCATCATCATCATCATATTCGGTTTCTTTATAATCCCAGGAGGAGTAGAGAGAAAGGTCTGGGACAGAAGTCTGCAGTGAGCCGATAATCCAGAATCTGGTGTGTTTGTTGTATTAAATTACAGAATGCTGGGTTATGACATCACCATTTAATACCATCACCATGGTGACGTTTTAATCTTCTGTTCAGAAAAAAAAGTGATGACACAAAATTCCACATTTTCCTGAAACATTACTGTGCAAATAATTTTTCACTCTAACCACATTATTTTTGAAGAGAAACACAAACCCCCACACACACACACACACACACACACACACACACACACACACACACACACACACAGTGCTGCAGGTACTATTAGGAGATTTAAGGCCCATATGGAGCTCTGGCTGGCCCTGTATTTAGTTACTCATTGTGTGTGTGTGTGTGTGTGTGTGTGTGTGTGTGTGTGTGTGTGTGTAATGAAGTTGTACCTGAGCCTCACCACAGATGGAGGAAAAACAATATAAACATCTGCTCCACACACACACACACACACACACACACACACACCACTGATGTTCTGAAGTAGAGCCGGAGGTACACACTGCTTCATTAGAACATCTAATTATTTAAGAAAGAACAAAATCAGTGGATTACCAGAGGATTTTATGGTTGAGAAACTCTTTATTTAATATATTTGTATGTATAATACTCTTTAGTATTAGCGGTTAAGAGCTAAGGGCCTTGCTCAAGGGCCCAGCAGTGGCACCTAAGTGGTGCTGGGATTTGAACTTATGGTCTTATGATCAGAAGTTTAACATCTTAATCACCTACCAGGTTTGACCATGCGAAATATAAACGAAATGTATGAATGTAAGCTTTGCATGAGACTTTAGAGTTTGTTGAATGTGAGGAAGACGAAGGTCTGTGGCACAACGTCTGTGAAACATTTCAGTGAGGCAAACAAAAGATTTGTGTGGACAGAATCCAAGGAGACGTTTCCTTTTGCCTCCTCAGACAGCATAGATACTTCTGCCTATTTACTCTGCTAATGTCACTAGAGACCAGTGTAGTAGACGAGACGCTCAGGTAGGCAGCAGGTCTGACTCTTGCAAACTAAGAACATTTACATTAATGGTATTTACCAGATGCACTTTTCCAGACTAACTTACAACTGAGCCGTTGAAGGTTAAGGGCCTTGCTCAAGGGCCCAGGAGTGGCAGCTGGGTTTTGAACTCATGATCTTCTGATCACAAGTGCAATATCTTAACCACTGAGCTAACACTTCCACACTTCCTCTATTTACATAAAGGACTCATCCATCACTACTTTTACTGTTCATACTCAAACATCCGAAAACAAGAAGTTTTACTGAAAAAACATTGAATCATTGTAAGCTAACAATTCAGTTCAATTCAGGGATATTTGTACAGTCATAAACAATGGTCTCTACAGAAATACAGAATTTGTGAATGTAAATTGGAGTATTATAAATTAGTCCCTATTTGTTTTCCCTAATGAGGTGATGCTGGTGAGGGGAAAACTTCCTGAGATGATATAAGGAAGAAACATTGAGAGACTCAAAAGGGAACTCATCCCCATCCTCAACACAGAAAATCAATTTATTATAGTTCTATCATTGCTCACTTAAATGGAACAACTAACCCATAATTAATGAGGCGTCCAGACAAAATTACACAAAGAACGTGGATCATCCAGCAGTTTTAGCTTCACATGAAAACAGCATTGAGTAGCAGATTTTTGGCTTGGTCAGTTTTTTTGGCTGAATGCTTTTAAATGCACACAATTGATATTTATATTTTTCTCACATTAGTGTAAAGTCTCAGTACTTTGTTCAATCCTGGATCTAGATTCAGGCGTATGACTCTGATCAGTTGAGTTCTATTGTTTGGT
This sequence comes from Silurus meridionalis, assembly GCF_014805685.1. Classification (NCBI taxonomy): domain Eukaryota; kingdom Metazoa; phylum Chordata; class Actinopteri; order Siluriformes; family Siluridae; genus Silurus; species Silurus meridionalis. The sequence goes on from NC_060902.1 coordinate 17,244,037, forward strand.
TACTGAAGTTGTATAAATACAGCTTTGATTTGGTTTTGTGAAGACAATGAAGACAACTCTCAACTTTAGGTTGGGTTACATTTGATATTCTGGTGTTTTTATAATCTCATTTTAACCCCAAGCACATTTAAATTAACTAGGTCATATAGCATATACAGCCTGCTGCTTTCTCCAAACCTACAGAAATCTGCAGTGACACTGCCTTCAATTAGCTGTTCTTTAACTTTCCTAAAGGTCCCCACTTTTCTGGTAGGACCTCATTAAAATAAAAATAATTACATAAACAAAAAACAAGGCCATCAACAATTTTGCTGAGTAAAACACAAATCAACTGAACGCTTCACACAACAGCATCAGGCAGCAACGCAACCACCATCAAACACACACTCTCTTACACACCCTGCTAAAATAGACTGCAGATAATTAGACACAGGTGTGTTAACGAGCTGCAGGAAAAGCGAGCAGAAATTCTTCTGTCTTTCAGCAGCAAGGCTGTGGTGCATCTATGCATATCGACACACACACACACACACACACACACACACACACACACACACACGTGTTATTTATGTACTAAAAATAAACACAACACAAAATATATTTTATTACTTATTACAGCTCCAAATCTTTTTTCCTTCCATTTTTATTCAGAGTGCAACAGATGGACTACATTTACATTGTGTGTAGGTTAAAAACTCATTAGCATTTATGTGTAATTGTAATTTCTAAATTACACCCTGATTTTTCCCCTGTGTATGTGTGTGTGTGTGTGTGTGTGTGTGTGTGCAGTATAAGTGTGTGTGTAATGAAGCAAGAGAAAACACCATTTGGCACGAAGGAACACTGATTAATGCTGTTGTGTTATCTGATCCGCACTACTGACTCACACACACACACACACACACACACACCTGCACTGTTCTACAGCTCGCACACACTAAACACCTCATAAACTCTAAGCAGTTAAAAATGAAGAAAAATAGACTGCATACACACACACACACACACACACAACCACATCTTCACTTGGTAAATAAAAATGTGTTGTTGCTAGGATGCACGTGTGTGTGTGTGTGTGTGTGTGTGTGTGGGGAAACTTTCAGAGAAAAAATGTTAAAAAACAATTACACAAAATCACCACAGGTACACACTGCTGTTTAGTCTGTTTGGATAGGAGGTACGTGAGGGGGGCATTTAGGTGGTGGTATCATTGCCACCCCTTGGGGACTTGACCCTGTATTTAACTACCTACAGAGAGAGGGAGAGGGTGAAAGAATAATTTGTGAATGTTTTTTAAGCACAGAGAAACATGCTAAATGTAAGCACAAATGAAAATGTGACGTATTTAGGGATACAGTTATCCTTCAACACACACACACACAAACACACACAGCAGCGGTGAAACTCGAACCTCAGAGCTTTTATAGCCATATTGGGACTGGAACTCTGAGAACTGGACACGGATCAGGAACAGAGAGAAACGTGCAGAAAGCTGATGATCGCTGAGGAACAGTGAGTGTGGAAGATTAAGAGGAGGAAGAGGGTAAGAAGAAGTGCTAGAGGAGGAAAAGGAGGAAGTGGAGGAAAATGAAGAGAAGAAGAGCTAGAGGAGGAAGCCTGGGGATGATGTGGATTTTGGTCGATCTCTCTTTATACTTTTATGAATTCAATGTATCTCTTTTTTCTCTAAACCTGGAGATGATGTGGATATTCAAACATAAATATAGAATACTTAAGGAGATGCTCTGCCACACACACACACACCCATAAGCAGAGTAACATAAACATGGGTTGAATCCTGGGAGAAGACGAGTTCACGGTACAAACACACGGCGTATATAAAACTGTCAGAGCAGAACTAACTGACCTACTGCTCAACCCAAACACACCAGCACTGTGAGAGAGAGAGGGGGGACAACAGAGAGAGATAGAAAGAGAAAGGGGGAAACAAAAAGAGAAAAGAGAGAGTGAGACAGACAGGAAGTGAATGAGATAAAAAAAAAAGACTGGGAGTGTGCTGAGCTTATATAAGTAGAAACTATACATTAATTAATAACAGTATGACACCAGGCTCTTCAAACACACATACACACACACGCACACACACACACACACGCATGCACACGTAAAGCTGGAGAAAGCTGTGCAGACAGGAAATGGCTTAGACTGAAATATCAGCGCTCTTAAATCACACACACACACTTATTAGCAGTAGCTAGTCCTTTTGACGGCACCTGAAAATGAAGTTGCCATAGCAACAACCTCAAGGTCAGAGGAAGTGTGCCAGTATGAGGACCCCCCATTCTGAGCACAGAGCTACAGTGCATGCGTGTGTGTGTGTGTGTGTGTGTGTGTGTAAGATTGTTTCCTGTGAAAATGTTTTTTTTATACAAGTTATTGAATTAATTAATTAATTAATTAATTATTAAATTCATAATTTAATTCTAAAATAAAATATTCCAGAAATAAAAACATACAGCTTTTGATATTACAGCTGAAAATACGACACACAGAATCGCAGAGAGCCAATCAGAGCGCACAAAAACTCCTGAAGATCGTGGCCAGAAAAGCGTACAAACGATACGAGGCTCCAGCGGTGTCTCCAGTGGGCAGAGCCTCTGAGTCAGACACCGGGCTTTTCAGTGAGGATTAGGTTCTCCAATCCAGAGCACTAATCACTTCATAGTGTGGAGAATCCGTCCATTCTTCATGTCTAAGTGGTGGTAAGCGGACACTCTGGCTCTGACACTGGGAACATCTCGCCTGGTCGCGTTTTGCCTCTGCCTTTGTGCTAGCATGTAGCGCCATTCTGGATGAATGCACTTCTCTCTCTCTCGGTGTTGTATCCTGTTACGCCGCCTCAAATCCTTCGCTGTTTTTCGAATGCCTGCACACCCAGAGCCAGGAGTCCTTTGTCCACAGCTGTACCTGGACAGGTGTACCTAAACCACTGGCAGGTGGTGAGGACAAGTGAGGGAGGGTGAAGAAGAACGTTTCCAGCCACATACACACACTTAAATAAAACACACACACACACACACAATTTCTGAATTTCATGCCCAGGTATTAGACAGAGGTGTGAGTACCATATTAAAGTATTATTAATGGATCTCAGTTGTGCTAAAATTTCAACCTTCAAGATTCTGAAGCTTGAGGCTAGAAAAGTGTACATTGGTATACGATGGAGTGAGGAGATCCTGATTCTGAGATGAAGTTTTATGTAAATTACATTCAGCAGCACAAATTACCTCAGGTTTAGTAAATCTTCTGCCTTTCTTCAGCCTCTTCAGCTTGTGTCTTTGGCTCATCAGAATTGGAAATTTGAAGCTCAGGTAGTACTCAGTGCTGAATGAAAATTCAGCAAAATTTTAGCCATCATGTTAAACTGTTTGTGTGAAGTCTCCACATTGCAACGTCTCTAAACGATCCTGAAGCTTCAGACTAGAAAAGTGCACAAAACAGATCAGAGGCTCAGAACCTCCCCATCTAGTCATTATTCATTTCAGGTTCATATTCATACTCAGTATTCATACTTTCGCTAATCTCCTTTTGCTAATCATGTTTCCACGAGCTTTGAGCGACACCTTGTTGATATTTTCACATTTAGCCAGAGTTCAGCAAAGTTCTCTTTGTGTGGAAGTGAAATTAGTCGAACCCTAGCTTGTGTGCTTTTTCTCAGGAATTTATCATCAACACGTCTGAGGTTCCTTTTTGTTCTTTTTTTCCATTCAGAGTGCTTTTAAATTTTCCACACAAAGACCAAAGAGCTGTGTTTTAGCTAGTATCAGACATTAGCTAGCTAATATTCAGAGTGTTGCCTAGCAACGGAACCCTTAGGACATTAGCCGCTAGGAGAGGGAGCATATCACAGTTTCCACTTCCCATGTCGAAAAGCACAACCACACAAATTACATCTCACCACTACGTCAAATCTCTTTGGATGCATGCACACGCTCTCTCTCTCTCTCTCTCTCTCTCTCACTCACACACAAACACACACACACACACACACACACACACACACACACACACATACACACATTTTTCCAACCGTTCTTTTTTTTCTAATTACAGATGAACTGAACCCTACAAAGGATCAAACGATTGTTTCCCACAGAGAGACAACATCTCTATCATCTATCATAGCACACACACACATACACACACACACACACGCACACACACACACACACACACACACACACACACACACACACTGGTGCACACAGACACCACAACAAAAGTCTAATTATTGGTTGAGACTGCTGTGGTCATCACAGCATTCCACTCACTCTCTCTCTCGCTCTTTCTTACACACACACACACACACACACACACTCACAAGGGTGAAATTAGTGGCCTCAGGCTCAGCCACATCGTGTGACAAGCTTGTGGAGCGACTAGCTGCTGGGAGAGCAGACGCCAGCCTCATGCCTATATTTGTCCCTCAGAGGTCAGTCAGATGCATTCTGGGAGTTCAAAGGATCCTAATTGTGATTATGAGGCAGAGACTGAGGAGAAACCAGGGCCTGGACGTCTCAGCACGACCAAACACTGCACCACAAACACCACTGACACATTCTTCAGAGCCAATACACAAAATACACAAATGCAATTTCTTCGACTATCTGGAGTCAGCTCTAGTCTAAACTGATCTAAAACAGAACAAATCTACGGTGTAATTCCTTTTTTTGTGTGTGTTTTCTTTAGAATTTACCAAAATGCTTAGTATGTATTTAACTTCCACATAAACAGTAGCTTGTAGTTTGAAGCGAGCAGTTTGAGGTGGACCTCAGGGCTCCATTTTAGGTCCAGTCTTCTTTTCTATTATATACAAGACTGTAAATAGGTTCATCTCATCCTTGTGGTCACAGTTTGCATCCCATTCCATTATGAATAAATAGTGGATTTTGAATGTCTATGTGTATTGTGCAAAAAAGTGCAAAAGTTTCTGCACCTGTGTGAAAGGAACAGACTCCACCTCTTTGGACGCTTACACGTTTTACATCTTTTGAGACTTTGGCAAAGAAGTAACTGACCAAGCATTCTTGAAGATCCAAAAGTCATTCATGAGATATAAAGGAGCTCAGGAGCAGTCTATTTGTGTCTTTCCATCTTTTCCATCTCTCCAATGGGAGAGACATGAAAATAAATAAAAGGCAAAAATCTGCATCTGGTCTCGGGATTACAACTCTCTCCTGTCTATTTTGAGCCGACGGACATTCCTAAACACTGATTACTGGGTTTACTGTGGCTGGCTTCTGGTCCCTATGTGTGTGTTTGTGTATGAGAGTGTGTATGAGAGTGTGTGTATGTTGGCTCTGGATGCTCCCAGAGACCAGCAAATGCTCCAGATGCTTAACCGATCTCCTTTCTTTATTGCTCTGCAAATAGAGACAAATGACAGCGTGATAAAAACCTGGTAGATTAAAGGTATTATCAGCATATGGGAAAGAGTTCCAAAAGAAGTCCACGTGTCCATAATGACTGATCAGGAGGGGTTGCTCGTTCTTTTACAGAAGATAAACATCTGAATTCCCATAAAATCTGATGAGTGCTCTGAAATCATCAGTAAATGGCCTGCTTGTGATCCATTGCTCTGGAATTAGGGCTCAATCTTTCTCTAATTTTAACCTAAGTGTGTGTCATGATGTCTAATCCTTTATCCTGTTCTCATGCACCCGATTTTGGTTGCAAAAGGAAACAATATAAAACACAACCTGAGCTTTGAATTGATTACAGAGAGCCGGAACCAGACAACCACTCAGACGAACCTTCTGTAACGCTGTGGGTTCGGTTCAAAGCAAAATCTGTGGAAAACTTCATCATAAATATACACAGTCCAGATACAAAGACAGTGAAATACCATTCCCCTTTTTACTCCAACACACACACACACACACACACACACACACGCGCCATGAGTCCTCGTTGACCCACAACACGCCAACAACCAACTGTGCCCAGAGTGCTGGGTCACGTCTGCGAGGTTGGAGGTCAAATGAGCGAACGCTTCCTGTCTCCAGCGTCAGCACTTCTTTTTCATCCTGGAGCCTCGGCTTAGTCCTAAACTCTGAAGCCTTGTCTACTCTTGTCTAAGACCGATTTACGATCGCGGACATATCTAAAACAGTCGCCACCACAGAAATGAGCTCCCAAGAGGAGACTTGAGGCGTCTTTTTGAAGACTAGACGCTTCCGATATGAGATCCTGAACATCAGGAACAAGTCAAAATGTAGGTAAGAAGTTGAATAGAAATATTATTAATTGTATCTTTTGCATGTTATGAGGCATTGTGTGTGTGTGTGTGTGTGTGTGTGTGTGTGTGTGTCACATGAACCTGGTTTGCAAAGTCATCTCCATCTATCTTTAATGAGGACCAGAAAAAGCGTCCAGCTGTTTTACAGACTGTATGGCTCTGAACAGAGAAGCTCCAGGAGATGGTTAGAATTTAGTACGACCACAAAATCCCGATGGAGGGAGTGGAACAAAGAGGACACGGGGACAAAGAAGACACTGTCCCTGTCTTGAGTAGCTTCTTCAAGTATCTACAAGTATCAAACATCTACAACCCCCCTGGCCTTCATGATCATTTAAATAGATATCAATCAGTGTTTGACTCATTAATATTATTCTATTAACTTATAAATATCTATTGTATAATTCTATTTATTAATAATCTCTAATAATAAATATTACATGATCTTCATTTCATTTCTGTGTGACATTTAAAAAGAATATGTACGATTGGGAAAAGAGGAATAATCATTGCATGCTGTGTGTGTGTGTGTGTGTGTGTGTGTGTGTGTGTGTGTGTGTGTGTGTGTGTGTGTGTGTGTGAAAGAGAGAGAGCGACTGCTAATGGTGTACACAAGTGTCCTGACATGTTTAGAGAAGTCCAGAGAGAGCAGAATGTATTGTCAGGTACCAGTGTATATGTAATTCACACCAATAACACACACACACACACACACACACACACACACACACACAGACACCTCTAACAAACACTGCAGGTAGAATAGAAGGTATAAAGGTGTCAGCTGAACATGCAGGTGTGATACAAACATACTGAACCATCAAACTACTGACTATTACTTTACTCAGGTGATGGATTCTTCATCTATCACAATAAAATTGTCTCAGACCCTCAGACCAAATAAAAATCCAAATCTCTTAATAAAAAATGTATTTATTTATTTTACAATAAAATTTTATAAAATATTACATTAAATATAAACATCTATAATGATTTTATTAAAATGTATTACAATTGATTCGCAAATTACAATTTATACAATTGATGAATTATAAATATTATTGTAATCATATTTTATTCCATTAAAATAACTTCTTTTAACAAGCAATTTAGTTTGTTTATGTGTATTGTTATTTTATTTGTATTTCTGCCCTTTTGACCTGATTGGCTGTGGAATATTGTTTTACTTAATCTCGACGAAAGTCTTAACTCAGATTATTGTTGATTTTTGCAGAACAAAGCTGAAATCACAAGGAGTCCAGGATAGACCAAGCTGATTGTGTGCTCTGAGTGGGAGGGGCTTACTGTCACATACCTGTCAATCACAATAGCCACCTGTGAGCTCATCTCTTCTAACATGAATGATGAGATGATCATCTTGATTCCTGACTCTTTTTATTTTATTTTTTTTTACTTTTTTAGGACAACAAGAGGGAGTGCTGAGGAGTTTTCTGGAATATTCTGGAGGCAGATCCCTGCAGTTACACACATCATATCTCACAGGAACTGGCTTTTTTTTATTTGAGAGAACATCTCACAGAAGAGCAAAGCCACGTCAGATACCCTCAAGACACTACAGAGTGAAGCCTTTATCACTGCACCATCAGATCTCTCCAACACAACCACATGAGACGCACCACAGCTTAACATACATCAGGAATGTGTGTGTGTGTGTGTGTGTGTGTGTGTGTGTGTGTGTGTGCGTGTGTGTGTGTGTGTTGACTAGGCTCAGTAACAGGCATTATTTAGCAAGGGAAAAAAGCTAAACTTTCTAAATGTGTGTGTGTGTGTGTGTGTGTGTGTGTGTGTGTGTGTGTGTGTGTGTGTGTATTCCTCAGCTTTCTCAGTAACAAACTATAATCATTCTGCAGCTCTCTGTGTGTAATTGTGTTTTCGAATCAATAAATAAACAAAGACTTACTTTGGTATTGCAATACAACATTTTGTGTGTGTGTGTGTGTGTGTCTTTGTTGGTCAGGGTGATACACAAGTGTGTGTTTGTGTGTTTCAATTCCGACTAATCCATTTACATTGAGTGGAAAACGAGACTGTAGCGTTTCCCCGTAAAGGCCTGGAGAATGTAGAATCAGGGCCGCTGGTTATTCCTCTGTGTGAGGGTCGAGTTTTACCGGTTCAACTGTTGCTGCAGATTCATGCGAGTCACTGAGCCCTGCAGTGCCATTGTCACAGAGAAGACACACACACACACACACACACACACACAAGAACACACAAACAGTCCGTTATACCGGTAGAGCAATCCCGTGTGAAAATCATTAGTCATACACACTCTCTCTCTCTCCCTCGCACACACACACACACACACACTCACACACACACCTGTGTAATGTTGTGTAATCCATCCAAATGATTAAATAATAATTAATAATACATCCAACAACAACAACTCGGAGCGATTTCCAGTAAAATTGTAACATCCTGCTGAGCCTCGGGCAGGACGAGCTCACGCTCATACACTCACTGTTTTTAACCCAAGATCTAAAAATATACATCCAGCACCAAGCGTTAATGTCATTAATACCTTATCAAGTCAGTGTGTAGTAACATCACACACACGTGTGTGTTCAATGAGATGGGTTTCTGTACGGAAATGTTCTGTAACATTTATGGAAGCAGTCTTCACCTGGTCATCTCCAGGACAGGGTCTCCTGATATCTCTACACATCTCTCTGATCTCCCCTTCAGCCACTGCTACAAATTGGCTAACAGATTAGCCGAAAACCCCAAACCATCAAGCAACACAGATAAAGGAAATGTAACTTCTGCATTTCATGTACAGTAGAAACAAAAAGAAAGAAAGTGCATAGATTCAGTGGCTTAAGTTGAGCAGATCCAAACTCTCAATGTGGAAGTTTATTCGGTAAGACGTTTTAAATCAATATAAATTAAGAAAAAATATGAGAAAAAAATGAGACGATACAAGAAAATATAAGAAAATATTTGAAGAATAAAAGAAAATATAAAAAAATATAATAGATATGAAGAAAGTGAAAGTTAAATATAAAATAGTGTGAATTAATGTAAATGTTCAAAGGGAAGTCCAAACTGTATGGAATGTAATGAAGTATGACAATAACAAAAACAATAAGAGCATAAGAGACTTATGGGATAGTTTAGATGGGCATGCTCGCGTTAAGAATTCTGATAGCTTGTGAGTAGAAGGTCCTTCTAAGTCTCTCAGATTTAGCCATCAGACAGCGGAAGAGCTCGTCTGATGGGGTGGTCAGGGACCATGATGATCTTAACAGCTCTGTTTTTGCATCGACTGATGTATATATTCTGCTGAAAGGGAAAGAGCAGACTCTAAGATACCCACTGCTAAGTGTACTAGCCTCTGAATGAGCTTGTGAGCTCATAGCTTGTGTTTATTGTCCATATGAACCAATCAGAATACAGGAACAGAATGTAGAAATGAAGGACTCCTGCAGCACGTGTGAAGTGAGGAGGAAATAAGGTCATGGTGCTGCCATTATTATTAGCAGTAACGTTGTGTAGTGGTGCTCAGACAGTACACCACAGCGCTGAGGGATTCTGGATTCTGATTGGCCGTTGGCTCCGACATCCGCTACAGTGCATTCATTCTAACGTTTCTATAGCAATAGCTCATTCAAGGGACTTGTACGACGAACCGCCGTAAACTGATTAAAATGTATAAAAATGCAGACGGTGATTGTTACATAACGATTTACCGCTTTCGAAAGCAAGTTTTGAGGAAACATCAGCTTTAATGTTAATTAAGACCAGGAAGTACTTTGCTTCGACAACATTAGATGTAATTATAAAGAGATAAAAATAACCACTTGCGGATCTTTTTTTAATACATGTTTGAACCGGTTATTTTTTGTTTGCAGAGGGTAACAGACATGCGTAGGGGTGTTTGTTATGCCGTGCTTCAGGCGTTGACCGCCGAGCGAACGGATTTTAGATCAGGACGAGCGAGATGTCTCCACCTGCAA
>NC_060902.1:17259272-17304272 GCF_014805685.1 Silurus meridionalis
GGCAAACGCACCAAACAAATTCTTACAGCTTTTTACACACACACACACACACACACACACACACACACACACACACACACACACACACACACAAGAGTAAACAGAAACTCACAGAAGCCGGGTCACGTCTCAAACCAGCGTAACCCCAGGAACAGATTTCTTGACCTGCAGAGTAAAAAAAAAGATGTTGATATGAATAGATTTGTATAAGAGGCACATTTATAAGAGACACCACACCATATTACCACCATAACGCTGATGTTACTATTTTTGTTTACAAATTTTTTAACATTAGTGAGACGTCATCAGAATAACCATGCACACGCTTATATATAAATATAAATAGAACAACAAACCTCGACATGTACCACAAAACCTGATGACCTTTTTATACCCTTTCATGTGAGTGAGGAATAAAAACATGATGATGAGGATGGAGGAGAGGAGGAGAAATATAGAAAGAAGAAAGAAGATCAATAATAAGGCGAAGCTATGAAAAATAAATCTATATATGAAAAAACAAGAAAAACTAATTATAAATGTATTAAATAATTTATTGTATAATCCAAAAGGTAAAATATAAGTGGAAGAAAAAGAAAGAAAGAAAGAAAGAAAGAAAGAAAGAAAGAAAGAAAGAAAGAAAGAAAGAAAGGGGGGAGAATAAAGAGAAGTAAAGAAGAACAAGATCTACAAATAAACAGGAAAGATGGAAAAATAAGAAGAAAATAAATACTTAAGAAAGAAATATAAAGAAAGAATGTGATTTTAAAAAAGGGGATGGAAAGTTTAAAGAAATGAAGTTTGATTCCATTATGTTTTAATAATATTGATTTTCTATTAAGATTTTATTTATTTATTTATTTATTTATTTATTTATTATAAAGAATTAATAACACACTAAGTGTTGTTTACATACTGTTCTCTACTGTATGGTTTTAACACTTGAGTGATTTTGGTCCACACACACACACACACACACACACACACACACACACACACACACACACAATGAGGAAGAAGGTTGATATGATTTGCATCAGCCAATGACGTTTTTCGGAGGGAAATTTAAAAGATACCGAGCTGAAAGAGGGAAACTCAGGAGCGTCCTCCTGCTCCTACACGCTTTCTGACAGTGTGAAAGTGAGCTGAAATGGAAACTGGGTTATTATGAGGATTAACATACAGCAGGAACATCACAGGAGAACACAGTGAAGAGCCGATGGGGGGGGGTCTCCGAGTGGAAACCTTTCTCCTGACGGAGGCAGATTTCTGAGACAAATGTTCGTTGGTTTCTTTGTGACAGTTTTGGAAGTTGATCAAATTCTCCTGAAAATCCTAAAACTCCAAACAGCCTTCATTTACATCCTCCTGACTTTACAGCACATTCACTTTATTGGTGTAAAGGCTTGGGGTGTGTCTTGGTGAAGGTTCGCCTTACAGAATCAAACACACACACACACACAAACACACACACACACTAAATATAACCCACTTAACATTCTGACCTTTAATGTGGAAATCTGTTCGCTCAATGAAAGTGCATTAATCAGTGATGATGAGGAAGAACATGAAGAAGAAGAAGGAAAAAAACCCAGAAACAATGTTCAAGAAGTAAAAACAAATACACTTAAACACCCACAGCTACAGTAAACTACACCAGGTCTACAATCTGTCAGCTCAGGTTTAATGCTAATGCTAAGTACAAGAACTAAAAAGACCTACAAAACCCACAGACCAAAGCCATCCTGATTTTAGTGTCTCTTTAATGCTGAGGAGAAGAAGAAGAGGAAGAAGAAGAAGAAGAAGAAGAAGAAAACAAAGAAGAAGAAGGAGAAGGAGAAGAAGAGGAAGGGGGAGAAGAAAAAGAAGAAAAGAAGGAGAAGAAGAAGAAGTAAAGAAGGAGAAGGAGAAAACGAAGACTTTTTGACGTTTTACAATCCTTTATTTGACACTAGTCATGTTATATGCCAAATGGTAGCAGGTTGAATCAATAATTTCTTATGAATTAAAACACTGTCTCAAACATCTTCCGATCCCTGATAAAAAATCTAATCAATCAGTATTGTTTATTTTGTTAGTCTGGAGAAGATTCTGTCAGCGTCTGCATTTTGTGTCACTTTGTTCTTTCTGCTCAGGTTTATCATTATTTTAGCTTGACTAAAATCAGCTGACACATGAACCTGTTTCTCCCGACATGCGTAAAACCAAGAATAAAACACTGAACCTGAAACGCTGAAATTCACATTAAAAGACTTTTTTAAAAGCTCTTTCAAAAAACGTTTAAAAAAAAAGACGAAGAGCAACAAGAACAGCAACGACGACGACGACGACATCCGCAGCAGCAGAACTTAAAGTAAAATGAAACAAAGACAAGAAACCAGAAAGAAAACTATGAATAAGTGACTAAAGGAGAATACAGTTGAACAAGAAAATCAAGAAAAGTGTGTAGATTCCAAGAAGTTCTCCCTGTAGATCCCTGATTCTAAACCACAGCCCAGACTCGTGCTAATAAACATTTACTACTAAAGAGGACAAGAAGGATGAGGATGAAGAATATCATCCACAACTTTAAATAGGAAGAATGAGTAGGAAGAATTAAAGAAAAGTAGGAGGAAGTAGCTGGAGGAGGAGGAGAAAAAGAAGGGGATGAGATGAGATGAGAGGATGAGAATGAAAACTGAAGAATGAATGAATAAAAAAATGCAATGGAAGAAAAACTAATTATAAATAACTAAAAGAAAGAGGCTGGAAAACTGAGAAGAAAACAGAGGAAGTGATTAGGAAAAGTAAAACGTAGAAGAAGCAGAAGAAGAAGAAAATAAATAACTTTAAAGAAGAAGAGGAAAAAGGACTAAGATATAAAAATAGAACTGATATAAATATCTTATACCAAATAAACCACATTAAAACTGTTATCGTGGTTAATACACTATTAATGCTGACTAACAGGAAGAAGAAGAAGCAGAAGAAGGAGAAGAAGAAGAAGCAGAAGAAGGAGAAGGACGCTGAAGATGATCCTTCTCTACAAGTTTGGATGGAACTTTGGCAGGTGTCAGGAGGATTTACAGCTGCTGTGTGATTCTTACAGAGAGAGAAACCTTCAGACGAACATGAACCCATAAACACACTTTCACTCAGACCGTGTGTGTGTGTGTGTGTGTGTGTGTGTGTGTGTGTGTGTGTGTGTGTGTGTGTGCTCTTATCTTTGTATTTATACACTGAGATTTATTATTGGCCTGTGAAAGATCATGGTTTGCTCTGTGGAGGAAGTGAGCCGTGACCCGGCGTCTGAGCGCAGCCTCGATCACGACCATGAGAAACTCCACCAGGCCGTAGGAGCAGAGCAGCAAGGACTTATGGGATTGTATGTGTGGGCGAGTCTCCAAGACCATAAACCCCTATATCGCCATAACCACACGACGCTTTACACACTAACACTTGATGCACTGAATCTTTCTGCACTAAAACTTTACACACAAAAACTTTACACACAACATTTATACACTTAAACTTTACACTCAACACTTTACACATTAAAACTTTACACACAAAAACTTTACACACAACATTTATACACTTAAACTTTACACTCAACACTTTACAAATCAAAACTTTACACACAAAAACGTCTCAAACTGAAACTTTACACAAAACTTTACATCCAACGTTTTACATAATAACACTTAACAAAAACACTTCACAAACTAAAATATTACACAAAACGCTTTACAGGCAAAAATCTTTTTACAATGAACGCTTTACACACTGCAATTTTTCAACTTTTCACACTTCATCTCTCTCTCTCTCTCTCTCTCTCTCTCTCTCTCTCTCTCTCTCTCTCTCATCCTCAGTTGCTTAGATATAACAGGAACAGTTGACCTTGAAGCAACATCCACACTCTATAGCATGACTTATTCTGTTTACCCAGCATCCCCTCTGTTTACCCAGAGATCCCGTGTAGAGAGAGACAGGCATTGACAATAGCCACGAGTAACTTAGCACAAGTGTGTGTGTGTGTGTGTGTGTGTGTGTGTGTGTGTGTGTGTGTGGCAGGAGCTCCAGACAAGAAAGAAATATTACCCGTGAGCTCAGAGCTAACATTATCTCTAGTATCTGAAGGACATTTAGCAAATGGTACCATATACAGAATCAGAGTAAACACACAGTGTGTAGCTATGAGGACACACACACACACACACACACACACACACACACACACACAGAATTAAACCGATGAGATTTGCTCATTAACTCAACATCTATGATTGAAAAAGTGTATATATATATATATATATATATATATATATATATATATATATATATATATATATATATATATATATTAGTTATGGGTAGTATACTATAAATTGTTATTAATTTAATATGACAGTATATCATTTAGCAAGACAGAGCTGTACTGTATAAACTATACAGTATATATATATATATATATATATATATATATATATATATATATATATATATATATATATATGTATGTATGTGGCAGTGAACACGTGGACGAGCGCCGGTTCGTAGATGGAGGGCGGAGGATGTGCTGCTACATTTGGCTGAAATTTAAAATACTTTTACAGTTTTGTCATAAATCTATCGTCATTGTAAGATCCAAAAAAGGCAAATCATCAAAACTCTGGAACCATATGTATATAACGAGGTTTTCAGGGATATAGTATGACATAACATAAAACCTATAAGAGAGTAAGCAGACAAAACTCTAAAACAAACATATTTATCTATCGTATTGCACCGGTTTAAAAGATGTTGAGTTACAGGGACAAAATCCAGGTTTGATCCTGTTTCTACCTGCCAGAGTCTGGAGTCTGAAAGCTACGTGACTCACTAAGCACAGGATAAACACTGAAATGTGATGTGCTAATAACACCAAGGGCGCATCTGCACCACCATCAAATCTTATTATTATTAGATAAAATATCTACTTGAAAATAATTGGGGGAAAATAATGACAGAAACGTATGAATTGAGTCTTCTTTGGCAAGACCAGCTCCAAAAACCTGACTGAGTGTGACATCATTTCAAGCTGAAGCCTGTAGCTCTGGTGCAAATCTAACAAAGCTTGATTGATTGACTGTATTTTAAAACTCTACAATAATGTTTTGTGAAAAAAATGTGCAGTGTGATTCTCTTCACAGAGAATCACACTGCACTGTAGCACATAGAGATATTAGCTTACAGACTTAACGCCAGGTTTCTTCTTAATCTGTTTTCTCCCCATAAATATAAAGAAAAAAATATTTTTGCTCTTTCGATCATTTAAGTGTTGATTAATGGAGCATTAAAGTGTGTGCATGCGTGTGTGTGTGTGTGTGTGTGTGTGTGTGTGTGTGTGTGTGTGTGTGTTCAAACTAACGGCTGTGAGTGCTGATGTGGAAATATTCTGTGCCATGTCTCTCACACCTCACTCAATGGCTCAAACACACACACACACACACACACACACACACACACGCTAACGTGCATTAACACTGTCCTAACAATTACCTGCTGTTAGCTAACATTAAGGTAACCACAATAATAGCACTATAAACCTGTATGTCTGACACACACACACACACACACACACACACACACACACACACACACACACACACACAAACAAAAGGAGTGAAACCCTGGCACTGGAAGTGGCGACAAGCTTGAGCATGCTCCTCTCATCCTCTCGCCTTCCACATTAACCACCACCTTCTTACAGGAAGCGTCCTGAGAATGTCGAAACCTCTCAATCAAACACGTGACAGTTTCACGTTTGCCTCATCTTGGTGATACCGGAGCTTTAGCCCAGACCTTCCAATCAGTAGCCCAGAGCCTTAACCACTGAACTACTTCTTTCCACAAGCTAAGGAAAATAGAAGTTCTAGAGTCCTGCTAAAACTCCAAAAACATCTAGACGCTAGAAAAGCGCTAGCTAGCAATCATATAACATAATACAGAAACCTATTTAAATATTTACCTGCTAATCAAGTCACAAATAGCACAGTTTATACATGCATATGACCACGCTAATTAATGCGGTGCAGAAATATTACATGAGCAGCCAGATGTTTGTAGTGCAGAAGGAGGTCTGATTCAACTCACAACTCAAGTCTACAGCTGAAGTGTGTGTTTTCGCTCTGTCACACAAGAGTTTCACATTCTCTCACTCACTGTCTTCAAGGGAATGTTTGCACAGACTTTGTAGCAGGAAAGTGCCAAAAGGTGTAAAACACACACACACACACACACACACACACACACACACACACACACACACACACACACACACAGTAGGCAGTGAACACGAGAAGTATTTAGAGATACAGTGGACTAAGGTTTCATCCTGGATCGAAGTCATCAGTGTTTTTTGTAGGTTGTGTACACTACAAAATAAATCTGCAATAAAAAGTATTGTGCTTTATGCCGACTGGCTTCTCTGTCATTATCTGCTATACATTTTTAATAATTTGAGTAAGTACGCTGTACGGCCAAAAGCTGTGGGACACCAAATGGGATACCAGTTTTCTAGCCACATGTGGTTCTTCTCTAAAATAGCACAGATTTCAGTACATGGGTGTACAGGACGTCTTTGGATGTTGTAGCATGAAATCTTTCCTTCACTTGATCTAAGAGATCCAAACCTGTTCCAGCATGACAATGCCCCTGTGCACAAATCCAGCTCCATGAAGATCTGCTTTTATATGAGTTGGAGTGCAAGATCTTCTGCTATAGAGCTCCAACCCTATTTTGTTTTTTACCCTGACTGCACCCTTGTAGCTGAATGAATCTCCACAAATCTCCACAGAATCTTGTGGAACATCTTCCCAGAAGAGTTGAGGCTTATATATAACAGCAAACAGGGAATAAATGTTCAATGGAATGTTCCAAAAACACATGCTAATTTTATATTTGTGTCCACAAACTTTTGTCCTATTATTATACCTTGGCCCTCAACTCATTAACTCACTACATCATCATTTATCTGTGGATAATTATGTCATGTAAAAAAATTTTTAAAGGATAAATAACATTGCTAGCAAGCTAACAAACATAACTTTTCACGTAGCAAAGCACACAGCAGCATATTTTATAAGAACAGTGTTCCACAAGAATTGTGTTCAGAAATCTGTGCAGTGAGTCAGACCTGTGTTTACATGCACATATTTGACTTATATGTGGTAAATTATGCTAGCTATAATAATAACAATGCTAGCTAGCTTCTAAACTTTAGCATAAATGTAAACGTATCTATCCAGCTTGCAGGATGTGTCGCTGTTTGTAAGGATTGAGGGAAAACAATTTGGTTTTTTTGATGGTTTTGTGGTACAATGCATCTGAAAATAACTTCACAATGATCTAATTGTTCCAGCCTCATTTTCCCATGTATGTGTGTTCACTCCTCCACCATGTTCCACTCATCTTGTCCTTTTTTTTTTTGGCGCTGTATTGAAACGGCTGTTTTCTCTCTGAGCATCTGGACAATCTAAACCCTGCCAGGTGATGTACACTGTATACTAACCCTCATGCCTCCCTCTAACTGCACTTCATCCCCTGCATTCCCATTTCCGCTCCACAAACTCAGACCATCTGCTTGACATAAAAAAATATCTTTGTGCCAAAGTTATGGGTTTTTAACTAGAAATGTAACTTTACACCGTTTAAACGCGGCCTGCTTTTATCGCTTTGTGGGTAATGAGCATAGAAGACAAACGACATGCTGATGGGACTGACTTTCTCTCTCTCTCTCTCTTTTCTATCCTGTTTCTCATGGGTTTTGGCAGCTGAACCATTTCAGACTAAACGAATTTGCCTTGGATCCCTTTCAGGTTAGTGTTGCGTGACTCAATTGTAATAAATGCCAAAACCTGTGACTTTTACCAGGTGACTTTTCGGTTTGGAAATGTGGCGTCGACAAAAATATTACAGTCTTCTGAATCCTATGCAAAGCCACTCGGGTCAGAAAGCTCTAGATTTTTATTATTCTGGATGGAAAAAAACAAGACCTGGGAATAAGCTTAGTGTCCAATAAGATGCATCATCATTATATATAATTATGAGTAGATGTTCTATACTTTAATTTTTAGAAAGTGACCAAAACTTTGATATGCAGATCGATTTCTTCTCACTAAACTGTGTCTCGAGTGCGTTCTCTCAGCACCGCTGCTGCTACGTGATTATGACGTATCACCACACTATGGAGACCGAGGCGTGTCCTGAGAGTCACATAGAATACAGATTAACATGGCAGAGGTAGAGCTGCGTCTTCCCGCAGACACAACAAGAAAGAACATCTGCTCTTATTTAATGTTTGTTTTTGTTTTGTTAGTTTTTTTGAAGCAGGTAGCTGCTTAATATGCATCTTTAATGTATTGTATCGTTGTCTACGCATCGAGATGTGAATCGCATTCACAGTTATGAAGATGCACATTCCAATTGGATCCTGATCCTAGAGCAGATATACATAAGAAATACATAGAAAACCCACTAACAATAGCCAAACAATCTTCAGGTAATCTTTAGTCCATGAGCACATTCCCTTTACGTCTGTATCTGTCCTGAGATCTCGGGTGTACAGTTCAATGTCGGCTCAAACGAACGTGGACTTTCCCTCATGTACATGAAAGCGAAGACCGCACGCTCACACATCCACGCGTCTCCTTCGGTGTAAAGTGAGGAGCTTGAACGAGACCGTCAAAGCATTTGGCTGCAGTAAATCTTCACACTTTGCTGAAACCTGAACCTGAATCCTGCTACGCTGGGCCTCACACGCTTTTCTCCGCTCCGGGAATCGTGCTCCGTGTCACTTCATGAGTCTAACCAGAACCGTGGCTGAAACCAAGCCCTGTAAAAACAAACTCACATTAACGAATGAGCTTCAGACCACGAGCTTCTACAAAAGCAAGCACTTAATAAGGCAAGGAACTGATGGAACACATTGCTGAGATCTTTTCCACTGATATGACTCGCTGCAAACAAATAGCTTTCCAATCTTCTCCATGCAGGAATGTCTTCCATTCAGGCTTCCATTCAGCCGTGCTGAACTGTGAGAACTAACAGATGAGGCTCGAGATGAATATAAACAGAAAAATATTATTATAGAGATATTAAAACGACTCCATTTAGAGAGGAGTCTCTCTGAATATATTGTAGATTTCATCTGAAAAGCCCTGAAGCCGTTATGCGTCTCTCAAACCTCACTCAGAATTCACTTAGCTTCCAGTGCACCTCGGACATGCACCTCGGAGTCTTTTCTCTCTTTTTTTTTTATATACATCCTCTGACATTTTTCATGTTGGACTAAATTGAGGTGTGAGTGTTAAGATAACATTGAACTTTATTAATCCTGAAGGAAATTCTTTTGCCAGAGGCTGATTCAGATTACAATAAATAAATAAATAAATGAAATATAATTGAGAGCTGTGCATTAAAGGGGAGGTCGTTTGTGTGGCTTTGTTGTATAGTTTTGGATTTATACTTCAAATCAAATAAATAAAAATAAATGGTCATTTTATGTGAGGTCATGTTACTGTTTTTGGTAAAACAAGCACATAGTTCAAATTTACATAAAACATTTTTATTAATAATATTATTATTATAGTTTAAACATTATTATGAATGTAACCATTAGCAACATGGCAACAATAATACAACTGTTTGGCATAAAAGCGACGTGTCTGTCAAGATCAGAGTCCGTTCAGTCAAAAGAAGCCGCTCGCTCACTCATATGTACCCGATGACGTCGTTACAGATGATTGGCTGGCGGCTGCCCGTCTTCATGAGCGCAGTGAAACGGAAAAAGTCTGTATCGAGTTCCTGGAGGTCCAGGTGAGATTTGTGGAAAAACGGAACGTTCCGGGGAACGTCAACGGGACACGAGAGACGTTTGGGTGCCATGGCGGCTCTGTTCGACCGCGTCAAGTCCGACACGAGTCTTTTCTGTCCGTCTATGTTCTGTGAAATCTGTGCTATCCTCCGCCTTACGTTGCCCAGAAAGTCCTTTGCTAGCCGTTTGCTTGTGCTAGGCTTCGGTTCTGTGGGTTCCGAAGGGCACTCTGGCAAATCCATCCAGTTCTGAATGAGGTCGGCAAAGCTGTTATCGCCGAGAACAAGCGGATGGCGGTTGCGCCCTTGAGTCAGCAGCGCCGCCGTCCAGTCCTCCGGTTCGCTCGGCACCTCGAACGAAGTCCACTTTTCCAGGCAGGCGTCCGACGTGGATTTGGGACGCGCTCTGGGACGGGGACTCGGCTCTAGATCGAGATCACTCGACGCCGCACGTACCTTCCTGAATCGTCGCAGCACCACGGGGCCCTCGTCAGGCCACGACGCCTCCGAGTAGCCCGAGTCAAATTCGAGGCTGCTGGCCGCACTGCTGTCCTCGTCCTCCACGGGGCAGGACAGCCTGCAGGCCGAGTCGGAGATGCTGGAGTCGCTGGCGTCGCTGATTCGGAGACGTGCGCGCCGCTCACGCCGACCAATCAGGATCTTGCAGGGGCCGGAGGAGGTGGAGGAGGACGGCATCGCGCAGGTCCGGTGTAGCTGTTTCAGGTCCTGCAGGGAGCGCATCATACAGCGCATGTGCTCACGGAGACACCCGCCCGAGTCCTGAACACACAACTGAGAGACAGAGAGAAAACACAAGGAATTAAAACCCTAATGTCCAAATCAATAACATGATTAACATCTAAAGAAACACATTTTAGCACCTAAATAAAGATCTAAATAATGACAAGCTCTCGTGATGGCAGCGATTTTTTTTTTTCAACAAGTTATGAAATGAAACAAATAGAAGAAGCTTCTGTGAAAATGTATTCCCAAAACTGACATTGTAATGAAAAATCCTGCAGATCCTTGGGATGTTCGCAGCTACAGACAGGATCCGGAAAATTATTGCTGACTTTTCCTACTTTTGTCATTCAAAAAAACCTTCATCAAGCACTAAGTGATCTACAAATGTGAGCGTTGGAGACTAAAGCTGAAAAGAGGTGAGGACTGTGAGGAGTGTGTGTTTCCTCCTCTCCCAGGTAGGTTAGGTTTTTTACACTTGGATGTGAGGACAGGCTCAGACATGAAGGGCTCAGACTGTGAAAGCTGCACCCTGAGCCATTCAAACCCAGAACAACACAAAAACAGTCGGGAACTAGTCATCGTCTTTTAATCCGGACAGTTACACCCTGCTGCACACACACACAGAGAGAGGAAAACGTGTGGAAATCCGTTCGAGGAACCTCAGTGTGCCACACCTGACCAATTACGAGGCCAGCTTCTCACCTTCTCACGCCCCTGTCCATGCTCAGAAAATCTACACTGCATCTACATTACAGAACTGCCCAGATATTAACAACATAATCGCAATAATTACGTTTGTACGTCTGAGCAGAGGATTTGTTATCGGCTGAAAATTGCACGGGAATGTGACGGTTTAGAACAGATTGCCCTCCGGTGCCAGATATGACTCACATCAACCTTGAACGGTGGCCAAATCCTGACTCTGAGATAACCTACAGCCGGGCAACACCAAGCCAGACAACTAGATTCTTGTTCTGATTGGTCGATATCGCCCACTACCCTGTCAAAAAAAAAATGAATCTGTCTAACCCAAGTATGTGGAAAAAAAATCCAACATGCATCAGAAAGTTAATGTTTGTTGGTCTGAAGCACAGGAGAGGTGAAGCTGGACTCAGAGAAGCTGCTTCTGTCTCCTCCTTAAGTTACAGCAACCATCCAATAATTCATTTTATAAAAGGTTTATAGTTTACGACCGCACTGCATCAGCGTTTCAATCAACTCACGCACAGATCACATCCAGTCAGAAGAAGCAGAAGACGTCCTGAAGTGTCTTCAACATGCAGCGGTCTGTAAATCTGGACTGTGAGCTCTGCCCAAATATGCTGCCTACTTCATCTGCCTTCATCCGACACAAAACAGAGGGCGGGTCAAAGAAACCGTCATCGAAATATCGTCTGTGATTTGTATCGCAATTTATCGCATTTATAAAGGCAGAGATCCTGTCAGGAGTTCAAGAATAAAAATCGATCAGACGAGGTAGTGTGGCGCCCACCATTGGTTCCCCAAGAAGTAAAAAAAGTCTTGTTCCCTGAAGCACATCTGCACATCAGATTGGCATTTCTGAAGAGAAGTGGATGCAGGCTTGTGCCAGATGTTTACAAAAGAACGTTTTGCAAAATCAACAGCAGCACGAAACCAAACATCCGGACCAATGTGAGGAAGAAGGAGCATCTGGAATGTTCGGCAGACAAAATTATTCCAAAAAATAGTTCATATAAATCAATTCAGGAGACGTCTACAGATTCTTAGTGAATATCTTCTGCTCCATCCCTGAATCCTGAGTCTAACAGAGCACACACGTCTACTGAACAAGGCCTGATAAACCTGGATCTCCACGTGAACTCCACTGTGTTTCATACGTTTAGGAATAAAAAAACTATGCAGAGATGAGTCCAGAGCAAGAAGAATCATGTCAATCGCCATGCACCAAACTATTACATTCTGCAGCTGGAACTCATCATATACGCATCAAAAGTCAATGTATAAACTGTGCATGTTCAGACACGAGTATAATTATAGTTCTGGTTATAACGCGTGTATGAAGGAATGCTGTGCATGCAGGAGGAAGCTCAGAATCTGAAGATATCCAGGGTGCCAATTTTTGGGCTTCAAATAAAAACTTTTGCACAAAAATAAAGTGTGAATCCAAATCAGTGCATGCAATCAAAAGAAGAACATGACATGGTTTTACACATCTGCATGAAGATCAGCTGAGTTTCAAAGCCCCTTGTTTACCAGAGTGACCTTAAGATAACAAATCAACCATTAAACTGCATAGAAAGTGATGGAGTAATAAATGTACTTACCATATCAGTGTTCTGCTGAAGATTCAGTAATCGGTCTCTCCTAAGAAATGTTTTCAACAAAAAGTCCTAAATGAAGCTGATTGCATGAAATGTGAAGCAGCTGTGCAGCGCCGCAAGTCGGAATCTCGCGTGGAGAAATAAAACCGCATGCATTAAAAAGATCTCGTGAATTAAACAGAAATAAAACTCAAACTGTATCAAATCCAGATGTTGCTCGGATCTCTGCTCTTTGGGGAATGGGCTCGCGGCAGCTGCGAACGTCAAGTTTGAGCGCGTGCCCTGTGCTGGGGTCAGCCAATCACAGGCAAGGCTTAAGAAACGGACCAATCGGAGCGCGCGTGTGTGACATCTGAGACGCCGGGGGTTCTCTTTAACTCAGGCTCTGGTTAAGCCCCGCCCACTTTTAATTTTACACCAGAAAAAATTTCAGAAAAGTTCAGAAGCAGGCCTACATGTTCCTCAAAAAACACTCATGGAAAAGACCCTAAAGCTGCACTTCAGCCTGATAAACATGAGGCAACATGGGGAAAAAAAATGAAGACAGCAGTTAGTCATCCTGAGTCAACACCGGGGAGAGAAATCGCTCGTCTAGACGTTCATTTTTGTTACAAAATCTAAATGATTTGATGAAAAAGGTGTAAGGGAACGCAATGGACTGAAAACCTGAAGATAGAATCAGCACTCAGACCTGTACATCAGAACTCGGACCTGTACATCAGCACTCGGATCTGTACATCAGCACTCTGACCTGTACATCAGCACTCTGACCTGTACATCAGAACTCGGACCTGTACATCAGACCCATGAATCATTTACTGATTAGAAAATATTCACTTTATTATCGTTAGACAATTTTCACATTAAACTTCCGATTAGTCAACTGAGAAATGATACGGTTTCTTCTTCTGAATCAATCAGATGAATGTAATAAAAGCCGAAGCCTCAAAGCCCTGAATAATACTGTAGTAAAGTTTGAGTTTTATTAGGATAATTGTTAAACTGTTGAACAGGATTAAAGTTTGCTGATGAGACGTGGTGATGAAGTCAAAAAATGAACAGATTAAAGTCTAATGCAGTCATATAAACTCTGTTCATCTTTTCAATCAGAGAAGGAATAAAAAAAATTATAGCAAAGTGCACATGTTGTAATTACAAGCCGGTAACGTTTTTATAGCTCATTTACACGACCGCCAGACATAATAACAGTCCTTACACTAATCACACGACATTTTTGTCAAACCAGCCTTGAAGTTTGGCCTGTAAACACTATCTGTGAGGTTAATTAACCTCCGAGTTGTACATTGTACGTTTGAACACACATTTTGATCAAATATTATTATTTATTAGATGTATTTATGTATTTAAGAGCTTAGGATAATACTGATGTGTCTAAATGAACAACAATCACATGGAAAAGGAATAACAGCTTTGGGTTTGGTTATAGAAGAAAAAATTAAAATTGTGAATTTCTGGCTTTTAGTTGTAAGTAACTATAAAATAGCTTGGACATGTGCGCCCTCCTGTGGTTATCGGTGTCACTGCAACGAAAGCAATGCTAATCCGGCTAAAGTTTTAAAAAGATGTGCGTTATTTAAAAACACCCCTGTATTCTTTCAGCTTTATTAGAAGAAGCCATGCACATCAGTAGCAGATCTCAGTAAGAACAACTGTCAGTTGGGCCTTGCTCAAGAACCCGAGTAGCAGCTTGGTGATACTGGAGCTTGAACCCCTGACCTTCAGGTGATTCCAGGTGTACACTGGAACATATATTGGTCAATTTTCTGATCCCATGACATTTACAGATACACTCGCTCATCTTTTAAAGTAGAATAGTAGCATGTAAACATTTAGTCTCAGCTCACTACATTTAAACTGCCCTGTCGTTGTTTCCCAATCCGTATCCCAGACCTGAATCAAACAGTAACCATCCTCAGCTACAGAGAGTTTATTGGTGATCCTGGTAGCAGAGACTCTGTACAGGGTCTGTTCCAGGATCAGTCAGTTTTGCTCTAATCAGAGTGAACTGCTTGATGAACTCCTCTCGGAACAGCTATAACTCCTCTCGGGAACAGCTATAACTCCTCTCGGAACAGCTATAACTCCTCTCGGAACAGCTATAACTCCTCTCGGAACAGCTATAACTCCTCTCGGAACAGCTATAACTCCTCGAACAGCTATAACTCCTCTCGAACAGCTATAACTCCTCTCGGAACAGCTATAATTCCTTTCCGAACAGCTATAACTCCTCTCGGAACAGCTATAACTCCTCTCGGAACAGCTATAACGCCTCTCGGGATCAGCTATAACGCCTCTCAGCTATAACGCCTCTCAGCTATAACGCCTCTCGGGAACAGCTATAACTCCTCTCGGAACAGCTATAACGCCTCTCGGGATCAGCTATAACGCCTCTCAGCTATAACGCCTCTCGGGAACAGTTATAACTCCTCTCGGGAACAGCTATAACTCCTCTCGGGAACAGCTATAACGCCTCTCGGAACAGCTATAACGCCTCTCGGAACAGCTATAACGCCTCTCGGGAACAGCTATAACTCCTCTCGGGAACAGCTATAACGCCTCTCGGAACAGCTATAACGCCTCTCGGGAACAGCTATAACGCCTCTCGGAACAGCTATAACTCCTCTCGGGAACAGCTATAACTCCCATGAGCATTTTGTTTGCATTACCACAGACATTCAACTCCTGTATGACTACAATCACACGGACCAGACTTCAGAGCAGGAATATAACTGATTCTCTTATTTCTGTCAGGATGAAGAAAATGGAGTCTTTGTTCTTCTCAGCTCTTCTTTTAACAACATTACAGCAGAGTTCTGTTTTTGTTTGAGTTACTCGATGATGGATATTTCCGTTCCGCTTTCATTTTATTACAGATTAATTGTAATACTCTAATAATCAGCAGTCATTACAGATTTATTATATACATTTTTTATTATAATTTGAATTATGTTTTAATTTGGTTTGATATTATGTGATAATGTTTTTATGTTGAACCTCTAAGAAATTATATCCACAGTATTTCACGTTTTCTGCTGGAAAAAACATTATTAAAAATGAAAAAGTTGTTTCAAATTAAACATACATTTATCATTGGTACAATAACTGTGTAAATAACTGTGCAGTCGGATATTGACCGAGTCAATGATAACCTCAGAAACGTGTACAGCGCGTGATTTATTACTATATACTGTAGATGACAAAAATTAATGCCCACTGCTGTAAATACAAACACTGAGACCACAGCCAGTATGATCAGCTGAAATCAGAGCTGAAGGTATGCTGTGTCCCTGTACAAACACCCCACAGCGACTTCTCTAAAAGAAAATGTAATTACAGACACCAACCAGCTCTGAATGCTGCTGTGATTGTGATTGTTTAATGTAATAAAGCTTGAATTGCCTGAGACTGGGAACATCATTGTAAAACCTTTTTCATTTACAGTAACTCAATTTGACTTTTGCGCCTCAGGCCCTCTTCATCGCCCCTGAAACTCTTAAGGAGCTGAAACCAAAAATCTCAACGCTGACCAACTACAAAAACCAGTGAGAACAAATTACAGGAGTGAGCTTTTGTGAGAACCTGGTGAGGTCCTCCTAAAAGGCTTTCCTCAACACTGACTATTGAACTGATTTAACCATAGAAACGCTACGTATATTAAATATCATCCCAATCTTTCAGTTCGTATCCTGCCTCGAGTCTACAGCAGGAAAATGTGGCTTTTTTACAGCTCCTCGGTTGGTGACGGTGCTGAGTAGTGTTTGGGCTCCTGAACCCTGGCTCGTAGCTGTTCTTACACTCACAGGAGCTTTACTGCTGCTCACCTGGGCCATTTACACATAGTACATCACACTCTCTCACACACTCTCTCACACACACACACACACATCCAGAAGAAAGAGATAAAGTGAGTGTATTTCATTTCACACATTGAGCTTGTCATCCAGAACTAAAGGGGAGTGGCTTAGAGCCTGGTCGGGTTCTTGATAAAATCCAAACCAGAACAGCATCACCTCAAAAGGAGCAAAGTTACACATCAGACATTAATACCATAAAGACCAGTTATGAATATTAAGAAACCGGCTGAATCTGAATCTTGCTGTTTCAAGTTGTCACTGGATGGTAGTGTGAGTCTCTTCAGAGTGGAATTACACCAAGATGTCACTGTAAGTCTGGTGGAAAAGTGGCATCATTAATACATCACGCAATACCACAAACATTAATTAAGCAAGCTTTTCTTCCCACACTTACACATTTTATGGAAAAGCTCAAGATCCAGGTAGGAGGAACTTTTACACCTCACTTGCTAGAGAAAATTCCAAAAAGAGATTGACGTGATTTTATTTTTGCATGCACCCTGCAAGAACTGGGACTTACAGTAGTTGGGGCAACATCCAAACTTCACTCTAGATCTAAGCTTTAAAATAGCACCGTCTTGAACATCCTATCGCCGTGTGTCCTCAGTGTGTGGGCGGAGTTACCTGTTTAACTTGGTGTCTGGTAAATGTCGTTGGCTGGACATGCCCACTGCAGACACGACAGTCTAACACCCCGCAGTACACACACACACACACACAAACACACATCAGGGATGTGCATCTCCATATCTGAGGCCGATGTGATTCGCATCTCGATGCGTAGCCGACGATATGATACATTAAAGATACATATAAAGCAGCTACTGATGCGATACGATTCAGCACTATTACGATGCAGTGAGATTCGATTTCTATTCGATTCAACACAATGCAAATCAACGGAAAAAATATGGTGATGTGCAATTCAACATGGTCTCCGTAGTGTTGGGATGCTTCATAATCACGTAGAAGCAGCGGTGCTGAGAGAACGCACGCAGGAAACAGTTCAGCGACGAGAAATCGATCTACGTATCAAATATTGGTCACGAATTATTGATCACTTTTTAAATAATAAAAATATAGCAAAGTCAACTTTTATGGCGATGCTCCAATGCAAATCACTGAATCTTACACACACACACACACACACACACACACACATCTTCCATCAGAAGCTCTATCTATACACTTGTGCATTAGGTGAAAGTGATCAGTTGTTACGCCACACCCATTTTAATCTTAAATCATTTTGTGTGAATAAAAAACAAGAAAATACACACAGGAGACTGAATTAGTCACGTGTATGAGGCTGATGGAGAAATAAATCACCCAATAAAATACAGATAATTAAACAGGGCGAACCACATTAATCTATTATTCATTTATAAAGTGATCTATGATCCAACTCATCTATGAAATACAATTCTGCTCCTCGTGTGTGTGTGTGTGTGTGTGTGTGTGTGTGTGTGTGTGTGTGTGTGTGTGTGTGTGTGTGAGGGGTTGTTTTTCTGGTGCAATAAATAAATTACACAGCATCATCTCTAGTGACTTAACTTTTATTTAAATTAAATCATTATACAGGACTTTTATTTAACCTTCAGCAAAAAACACTACCCTTTTTATTAATTAAATTGTTTTTGACTCATTACTTATAATAACATTTCCTCCTTACACGGTGTCAGTGTACAGAGAGAGAGAGAGAGAGAGAGATGGATGTGAGGATAATAATAAAGAATAATAAAGAATAATAATAATAATAATAATAATAATAATAATAATAATAAAGGCACAGGATGGAATGGATGAGAAAGATCTGTCCTCACACACACACACACACACTTCAGAGTTCCGACTCCTGAACCCTCACTAACCCGCTCTGTGGTGTCTGCAGATCCAGTGTGTGGCTGAAATGCTATTTTTTGTTTTTAAGGTTATTTGAAAAAGGAATGTCTGTAGAGACTGTGTGATGCACGAGGACGTTTTGTTTGGCGACGTGTAAACATTTTTATTTTATTGTTTTACAAAATCTTTCCTTTTGTCAATCTGATTTCTCTCTTTGTAGCTGCTGCTTCTATAAAAACACTTTATGCAATTAAATGTTTAATAAAATCCGCACATCAGATTCTCTAGACTAAAACGAAAGTATTTATATAAAATGTTTTTTTTTTTTTTTTTTTTTTTTAGCTCTGCTAATAATCAAAAATACACAAAGGAGAAAAATAAAACATTGATTTAAAAAGAAAAGAAAAAAAATAAAATCTTTGTGGTTGAAGCCCGAAAGGAGGTTAATAATGATAAGATGATGAAGCTGCAGTCTAAAATTCAAACAGGAAAAAAATAGATGTGATGCTGTGAGTGAAGGAATGAGAGAGAGAGAGAGAGAGAGAGAGAGAGAGAGACTGAGGGAGGGAGGGAAAGGAACACTGGTGGGTTGGGAAAGGTGATGGTCGAGAAAATGGTGAAAGCTCCGTCTATTTATTCCATAAGCAGGCTGAAGCAGGAAACAGTTACAGTGCAGTCAGTCAGAACACCTTCACCTTCACCTGCTCATCACTCCAGTTCAAGTCTGTGAGAGAGAGAGAGAGAGAGAGAGAGAGAAATGTAGAGAAGTTTGTTCAGCCTCTGCCACAGTGTTGTATGTTGCCAATATATATATATAGTTGTGTGGGTGTGTGTGTGTACCTGGGCCTAATGTCAGCTAGCCCTTCCTCTAAAACAGTCCGCAGTCACGCAGGTTGTTCTTGATGATGACGTCGGTGACGGCGTCGAACACAAACTGGATGTTCTCGGTGTCTGTGGCACATGTGAAGTGCGAGTAGATTTCCTTGCCGTCCTTCTTCTTGTTCAGATCCTCAAACTTGGTGCGGATGAACACAGACGCCTCGTCGTATGTGCTGGATCCTGCAACACAGTGTTCCCACATCCAAACCCCGTTAGTGAGGAACCGTGGGCTCTGTTTTATTACTATATAACACATTTTGTGTTCAAGGTCTTTCCTGCTCTCTCTTGCATTATAGCAGCTATAAACGGCCGTTCCCTTAAAATCTTCTCTTGAAGTGATGCTTTGTCTCATAATTAAAGATTCCTGTTTGAAAAACTGCAATGCGCTGATGCAGAGACTTACATAAACATTAGATAAACTGTAATAATGTCAAAATGCTGTTAAATAGTTTGACCGCTGTACAATTTCCCTGCAAATGTGTAGCCGTTACTATAGATACGATAACAGTACCTGGGTACTCGGGGAAGCAGATGGTAAGAGGGCTGTGTGCGATCTTCTGCTCAAACAGGTCTTTCTTGTTGAGGAAGAGGATGATAGACGTCTCCGTAAACCACTTGTTGTTGCAGATGCTGTCAAACAGCTTCATGCTCTCGTGCATGCGGTTCTGAGAGGAGAGGAATTAAAAAATAACTAAAACCAAGCTCTCCTCCTGATACAGTTCTTTCTTTTTATCTGTGTGAGTGTTTGTGTGGGTAAAGGTGTGTGTGTGTGTGTGTGTGTAGTACCCTCACCGCCTGATGAGGGGAGATAAATGTGAAATAAAAAAAACAAGTGACACGGAGCTGCTGCTGCTTCACCACTGTCAGTGTATTGTTTGAGCAGCACGCCCCCTCCCCACTCAGGTGAACACTTCAGCTAAGACAGAAGCAATCGAATGATTGGTTGTCAGACAACATCAATACAACAATACACCATTCAGTCACTACCAAACTATCTATCCACCACCATTTCCCCTAGCTACCACATGTGCGTGGGGTGCTCTCTTCTCACACACTAGTCAATCAATCCCCGCTTATGAAAACCGGGTCACTCTTCAGCGCTTAAGATCTTGTGGTTACACAGCAGTGACACTTAGATGTGTTTAAAACATAGTGAAGATGCTGTATTAGGTGAAGTGACGTCTCTCACCATCTCCTCGTCCTCAGCCAGCACCAGGTCATAGGCGCTCATGGCCACGCAGAAGATGATAGCAGTGACGCCCTCGAAGCAGTGGATCCATTTCTTCCTCTCGGAACGCTGACCTCCAACGTCGAACATCCTACGGAAAAACCACATCTTCAAAGGTGATGATCATGAAATGTGGCTGCTTTGCTCTATTCTCATTCAGCAGATGATATATTTATGCTGGAAATAATTATAGAAAATCATGCTGTACCATGTGTAAATAGAAAACAGAAAAATATATCAGTAGATAAGAACAGATATTATAATTCAATATTTTGTATATCAGAGGAGTCATCATCCTCCTCCTCCTCCGGGTTAATGGTACACAGATCTGTCCTTACCCCTGTTCTTCTTCCCCATGATGTGTGTCTATGTGTGTGTGTGGTTCAGTAACGATGCCATTTCCGTGGCATTTGCTGCCATTTTAGTTTGGGCACTGCTGCCATGGTTACACCCAGCTAGAGGGAAAGTTGTGTGTGTGAAAGAGAGGGAGATATACTCCTGTCCAGTGTGTGTTAATCATGGTGAAAGTGGATTGAGGAAAACTGAAACGCTACCGTGTGTGTGTGTGTGTGTGTGTGTGTGTGTGTGTGTGTGTGTGTGTGTGTGTGTGTGTGTGTACACATGTGAGAGAGAATTGCTGTTGTTACTGTTCATGCATTTTTGAGTGTTTTAGAAAATGCTATTATCAGCTGGATTTATAGGTTTACACATTTTACAACCTCTGGACTCTCTGTCTCTCTCTCTCTCTCTCTTTCTCTCTCTCATCTTATAGCTCAGAGACAGAATACATGAAACAGTCAAAGATATTTGTTGTCTGGTGTTAGAGAATGTTGTAAGATATGACTCTGTGTGTGTGTGTGTGTGTGTGTGTGTGTGTGTGTGTGTGTGTGTGTCAACATACAACAGAATGTCATGTATTGTAAAGTTTGTAGATGTTATGACGTATACACAAGCAGACATGCACAACCGCACACACACGACATATAAAGTTCAGATAAAAAGAGGCTGTTTTCAATTTCCAGGTCACAGATTGCTTTCTGAGGGACATGCACAGACGTGTTTGATCTTCGATGACTGACTTGGAGGAGACGTGTCCTTCAGCGAATTATTAGACTTGACCGTTCAGATGACCTTCAAAAGTCTTTGAGATCAGATAGATCTAAAAGCTCAGGTTTGAATTAGCTTCAAAGCTCTGTGTGTGTGTGTGTTTGTGTGTGTGTGTGTGTGTGAGTGTGGTGTCAGTAAATGAGTGCAATGTATGCATCTTTCAAGTTTTGTATGAATGACGAAAGGTCAAAAGAGAGAGAGAGAGAGAGAGAGAAGAGAAACGACAAAAAAAACCCAGACAGGTGGACAGACAGGTAAGCAGACAGACGGACAGTCAGGTAGACAGTCACACTGGTATGTAGACAGACAGAGGTAGGTTGTGACTTAAAAACAGATTTAGGGATGAGAATATTAATTCTGTAGATGAATCTGTAAAGATGAACTGTTAAGGTGTAAATAGAGAGAGCTGGGTGTGACCAAGTCGGGTCACTAAACAGGAAAAAATAAAGAAGGTGACAGAGACGGAGTAAAATATTCAACATTTCTGTAAAAAACACCAGGTTTATATAAATGATGCAGGAAAGTCTGAATGGGAAATAAAAGGGAAAAAATACAGAAAAAC
The DNA here is from genome assembly GCF_014805685.1 of Silurus meridionalis. Lineage (NCBI taxonomy): Eukaryota > Metazoa > Chordata > Actinopteri > Siluriformes > Siluridae > Silurus > Silurus meridionalis. The sequence goes on from NC_060902.1 coordinate 17,281,647, forward strand.
ACTCAGAGAAGGAACAAGAGCCGTTCGAATGGGTGTGGCCTAATATTAATATAACACACACACACACACACACACACACACACACACACACACACACACACACACACACACAAGGCACTCACTTAAAATGGAGATCTTTGAATGTGAAATGCGTCTCGACGATGCCCGTGGTCTTAACTCGAGTCCTCAGCACATCAGACTGGGTCGGGATATAGTCTGCTTTGGCTATTCTCTCCAGGTCATTCAGGTAGCTGTCAACACACACACACACACACACACACACACACACACACACACACACACACACACACACACACACAAATCAATACAATAAAGCTTTGTATGTATTGGCAAATCTGTTCCCTTAAATCAGAAAATACCTGCATCAGCTGTTTCATGCTTCCTAACTGTACCCTTAAATCTTGTGACTGAACCCACAACCACACACAACCACACACACACACACACACACACACACACACACACACACACACACACACACACACACACACACGTGTGCACACTTCCGCTTTTCTCTTTATCTCCAAGCAGAAATGGCTCTGATAACCCTTGTCCGTCATTTGTTAAGCCGGGAGACGTCTTAAGACGTGGAGAAAACAGTCTGTTCTCGCTGTCAGGCTCATCACAAGTGAGCCTGAGGAAGCAGAGCTGGTGTGCAGATCGAATGAGACACACACACACACACACACACACACACACACACACACACACACACACACACACAAGCTCTCACTGTAATTAAATGGTCCTGAACACACTTGATTTGTGGAATGGGTGTTCTTCTTGGCTCAGGTGTGGCGCTTGATTGAGACTCTGCTTTGCTCAATAGGGCTGAATGGAGCAATAAGAGAGCACTGATGAGCGCAACAACTTCACTGTGTCAAACGATGATTAAAAACAAAAACAGCACACGCCATGGGGTTCAGTTTCAGCTCAGGATCACATGACCGAGCTCATCTTACTGACAACACCAACATCACATTCTTGTGACCAAAATAAAAAGATAAACCAAAAATAAAACTTGTGCATGCCACGAATATATTTCAGCCTGCTGTTCAAGGATGTAGAAATGAGCAGCACCATCATGATGAGCTGTTCACATGGGTGTCTATTTGTATACACAGAGTCCCTGCTCGTTATAATATTAATAAAATGATTAGTAAGTAATTAATTTAGTTAGCATTTTAACTAGTTCTGTAAATGATACTATGCCTTGCCTGTTCTGATCCTAGTTCACCTGTATAGGATCTGTTGTGTTTAGTGTTTGGATGACGTTGACATGGCTGGCTGAAGGTAACAAAACTCTTGTGTTGACTTTGGAGATGCTTGTGTGGTGTAAAACCTGAGCACAAAGCTGGAACAGTTTAGAGAAAACCAGCTGCTGATTTTGAACAATTAATATCAAAGAGAAATATGCCAAAACAGCCAAAGCAGTGTATCAGCAATCAACTATAACACAATTTTACACATTTTAAATCTTAAGTCTTGCGTTTCGGCTCTCAGAACGAAATTCACTCCGTTTCCTGTAACGGAATAAAAAGTGCAAGTATAAGTGGGTCCACTAGAGGGCGCCATGGAGCAACACGCTCTGCGCCATTTCGGAGCAGAAAATCGCATCTCAGATTGTTGTCGATTTAAAAGGGAAATGTATGTGTGTTTCTGTTTACTCTTCACACTCCGAGCAGCCACGTTGATGTGACGTCACTCACTGAACGTGGGTTTGAAGGGACGGTCCTGTGTTTCCGAGTTCTGGAATTCCTAGTTATGGGTTTCACTTGAATGCAGCTAACGTGTTAATGATGATGTAATTCTTCATTAGCAAGAAAAAGATTTGACGCTGTGACAGTGTCGCTTTCCAGAAGCACTAATTCAGAGCTTTCAGAGCAGCGAGGGGGGAATAATTGCTCAAATCATTATTACAGTTTGACAAAATGTGAAAGAAACTGAGTATCGCTATAATGAGAAACACTGAATAGTAACTTCATCCATACACCATAAAACCCACATGCAAATGTGTGTACCATATCAACGAATTATAATACCCCCCACATCTCCTACCCCCTGCGTGCGCAAACACACACACACAGACACACAATGCAATTACAGTTAAACCACAAACACCTCCACCCTGAATTCATTTTTTTTTTGTAACCTTTACCACGCAGTGTTTCTCCTCTTTCTTCTTAGTTTCACTTCTCCCTTCTCATCCTTACTCTACTGTTTCTCTCACTCGTTCTCAGGTTGCACTACTAAACAGGCTTCCAGGGACCTCCTGAGCTCATTTTATATACATGTCACAATAAAGAAGTAACTGAATTGATATGTACATTCACCTAAAACACAATAATGCGTTCTTTCTCTAACAGAGCCACGCTTGGATTACCTCCTACTCGATCCAAAATGAGGGCCCTTACACAGATGCAGACTTTTCAGCAGAAAGGTTCTTATTTTGGAAAGTGCTTATTTAAAATATAAAATAAAAAGAGAAATCTGCCTGCGTAGGCATCATCCTTCACCAGGGAGTGACCGTCACAACAACACTGTGTCAGGTCAATTTGGGAAATCAGCAAATACACTTATACGCAATACTCTGTGTATGTGTGCGTGTGTGCGTGCGTGCGTGTGCGTGCGTGCGTGTGTGTGTGTGTGTGTGTGTGTGTATACACTCACTAAGCAGCAGAGTCGTTGAGCTGGTATTCTCTGGAACGGGCGAAACAGTTCTGCACTCCTCCGTCGGCCCACAGACGAGAGACGATGCTGGAGAGATCATCGGGGAACAGACCCTGCTCCTCCGCGCCTGCAGCCAGGGCAAACAGCTGCCTTGCATCGTCCTACACACACACACACACACACACACACACACACACACACACACACACACACACACACACGTTAGCAACCTTAGGCACAAATCAGTGTTGTGATCAAAAAATATATATTATTAGCAAGATTTTGTTTATCCATAAAAATTTAAAAAAAGAATTAACTTAGAGCCTTTACAAAAAAAAAATTCATTTGATCATAATTGGATCATTTATAATAATTTATAAATCATTACAATAAACACCACCAAACCAAAAATACAACCAAGACGCTATATAAATAAATATTAACAAAGAAATGTCTAGAAGTGGGGATGTGAAACGTCACAGGAACATGATATATATATATATATATATATATATATATATATATATATATATATATATATATATATATATATATATATATATATATATTCAGGTTATATATATAAAAGTTATATTTAATGCCTGCCTCTGTCACATGGCTGCTTTAACAGATACACTGTGTAATAAACCTGAAATATAGTTTAATAGGGCATGATCTCACACACACACACACACACACACACACACACACACACACACACACACACACACACACAGTCTGCAGACGTTCTGCTTAATCAGTTCTCAGTTATTTCACGGCTAAAGAGGAAGTGCTGCGTATCTGATAGAGTGTTTTATAGCTGCAGCAACATCATAATCAAACATTCACCCACCTGTAGAACTACACACTGCCACCTAAAGTTATACCACACAATACTACACATTCCCACATAGACACACTCCGCAACAGACCACTACACAGTCCCACATAAGGCTTAACACTGCTTCATGCATTTCTTACACAGCTACACACACTGCTACACACTGGTGTATGTGTACATGCAGTTATAAGCTATTAGTTATCATTTTGCACTGTTCATATTATGTGCGCAATATTTAAACTTTGCGACCCAGTAAGGTTAACAGACATACACACGCGCCTGTCAGTAACGCCTTCTAAAAAGCCTAATTTGTAGATCGCTTCAGATTCACACATCGCAGAGGAAGACGTGTGTCAGTGTAAAAGACAGAGATTGCATTTCTTATTGTATGTTTATTTAAATAACTGAAACCGATAAGAATTAGGACCCCCCCCCCTCTCTCTTTCCCCCTCTGTGAGGTGTGAGGTGTGAAATTGTCTCGACCCTGCAGTTATTTTCCCTCTCTGATTCGATTTTGCGGAGTTGGCAGGAGAACAATAGCGGCCATTCACCGCTTAAACTCTCAATCAGCACCACAAATGAAAGCACCGTTCAGAGGACCACGTGTGTGTGTGTGTGTGTGTGTGTGTGTGTGTGTGTGTGTGTGTGTAAGGGGCTCTTTGCTGCTCTGAGCTCATGCACAGCCGCTGGGGATGGAGTCTAATTTGGAAAAGTAATCATGGACTCCTTTAATAATAATAAGGCAATGAGTAATGGCGAGATAAAGCAGTGTATGTGAGCATGTGTGTGTGTGTGTGTGTGTGTGTGTGTGTGTGTGTGTGTGTGTGTGTGTGTGTATATATATATATATATATATATATATATATATATATACACACACAGTGGAACCTCGGTTACGAGTTTAATTGGTTCCATCACTTTACTCTTAACCTGAAAAGCTCGTATCCCGATACAAATTACGAATACGTACAGTATTTAAAGTTCAGTAATTCCACACTGTTAGAGCGACGAGCGGATGTGTATGTGCTGCACGAGAGCGCAGCGAGAGCACGTGGCGATACGTAAAAAAACTAACCTGCCTGCGATTTTTCCGTGCGCAACGCTCGTATCCTAAAAAATTTCTCGTAACTAGAGGCAACATTTTTTATGATTTGCGACTCTTAACCTGAATTTTACGTATCCAGGGGCGCTCGTAACCCGAGGTTCCACTGTACATTTATACACACACTGTATGTATATGTATATGTATATATATATATATATATATATATATATATATATATATATATATATATATATATATATATATATATATATATATATATATATAGGGCCATCAAACTAGTACCGTCAATCAGGCATGCTCAATAGCAGGTTTGACCACACCCACTCACTCACTCATGCGGCGTGTGTGTGTGTGTGTGTGTGTGTGTGTGTGTGTGGTACGCACAGCTCTAGCAAGGTCCTCATATTCGATCTTGAGGTTGCTCATAGCTTTAATGATGGCCATGATGGACTGGATGGTGTTGCTGTAGACCACGGCTCTGTACTGCTTACACTCATCTTCTGAGTATCCATCCTCATGAATAATCCTGCAAACAGAGAGAGAAAGAGAGAGAGAGAAAGGGGGTTTGATAGAAATGTAAACATTTTCCTATCAAAACAAACATATTTTAAGTGACCCATAATAGAATGTCTAAAACATATTTCTTCATTCTTTGGAAAAGAAAGATGTGTGTGATTATTAAAGCACTAAACCTTTGTTAAACACACTAAAATGAACCAAATTCTTCTGTCATGAGTGTTTAACAAACAAAACCACATTCTGGCACACACTGACACACACAGAGAGAGAGAGAGAGAGAGAGAGAGAGAGAGAGAGAGAGAGAGAGAGAGAGAGAGAGAGAGAGAGAGAGAAGCAGAAACAGGAAGTGAAGATCTCAGATTAGATCCTGAAGAGAATACTACTGAACTCCCCATGTCCCTCTCCCCTCTCCCTCACTCCCTCTCTCTCTCCCTCACACACACACACACACACACACACACACACACACACACACACACACACACACACACACACACACACACACAAGAGTGGATAAAGTTGAAATAAACGCAGGCGTTTTCCCTGCGTTAAGAACAGGCCTATTACAGAGAGATGTGGGATTTCCAGAAGGAAACTAAAGAGCAGCTCACATCCTGTGTTTAAGTGAACTTGTGGCATTGAAGCATTCAGGATCTGATCATCGTTAGAGTGATGAGAGGCAGGATGACATGTAGGCGTGTCTGTGTGTTACAGAGGTATTCTTTTTGCTGTTATTCACTGTGATCCTCAGTGGACGTCTGAGATACAGTTTACACACTTTGGTACGGATTGATACAGGATCACTTACAGCCTACAACTCGTATTGTGAGTTTTTTTTAATCACTTGTTATTGGAGACGGAGCACAATTTAAAGCCTGAATCAGTGAGTCGCTTACTCATTCATTTAGCTTTCAGAGGGTGAAAATTCTCTGAGGGGGAGATAACATCTAACACCTTTGTGCAAAGTGTGAACTAAACAGATATCCGAGCAGTGCGTAATAGCATGATGTGCTCTGGGATGATCGATTTTGCAGATTAATCAGCACCGATTGCGATTGCTGGAACTATAGTCAAAAATACACACGATGGTTTTTCCGAGTTGCGTTAAATAGTATGAGAGCGGCCTCTAGAGGCGAATCACTGATGCCATGTAACTATTAATTTTAGATGAAACTTTAGATTTCTATTTATTTGGAGTTTGACTTTTTGTTTCAGTTTGAATGCATGTCTTTAATTTTCCTCTATATTTATTAATATTATTCTATATCTAATTAATATATTCATATTTATGTTATTTAGCACATTTTAATGATCCAGTGCTGTTTTTTTTTGTAAAAAAAAAATTCAGTACTACTTTTAAAAACAATCGGTTGATTTATCGGTTATCGCAAAGTACGGCCCAAACATAGCTGTCTGTATCGAGAAAAATACACTCGATCAGTCGACCTCTAATTAAGACAGTAGAGAGTGCATGGTTTGTGTGTGTCATCACTTACTTCATCTGCTTCACTATGGTGCTCTTCCCCGACTCTCCCGCACCTGCAAAGAAAAAAAAATTTTTTTAAAACACGCGTTACACAGACAGAAAACCTTATGGACAAATACAGATAGAGGTCTTCACTTCTCACTTTTTTTACACACTCTGTGTGTGTGTGTGTGTGTGTGTGTGTGTGTGTGTGTGTGTGTGTGTTTCCATTAATTCCGTTTAACTCCCACAATCCGCACACACTGCAAACTCCTCCGAGGAGTTTCAGGAACAGGAAAAGAGGCTTTAATTTGTCTGAACAATGTTTATTTCTACAAGACCACAGTGACACACTGCTTATCTGCCTTCTCTCTCATATACACACACACACACCTGATCCACATACAGCTGTCATCTCACTCTGGCACGCTCACTCCTGTCTGTCATCACTCTCTATGTTTCTGTTAGATAATATATGCAGTCGGTCACTTCCTTGCGATGGAGGGCCACACACACACACACACACACACCATGTTGAACCTGAGATTTCCCTACAATGCTTATACGAAACAAACTGCATTAGGTGGCGTTTACCAAAAAGCACCAGCCGCTAAGCATTTCACACACACTTACACACACACACACACGAAAAAGATACTTCATGGCCTGCAGTGAGAACTGGGTCACATTTTTAAACCTTCAAAAGAAATATAAGGAGACTTTGCTAGCCTAGTGCAATGCATTGTGGGAGATTTCTGGAGTGTGCTGGATCCAGTACTGTACAATTTCCTAATTATTGAGCAGATTGTGACTTACAGCAGCCTCAAATCTAAACCTCTAAAGAACAAGTTAGATAAGAAATTGAATACCACTTGAATCCTACAGTGTGTGTGTGTGTGTGTGTGTGTGTGTGTGTGTGTGTGTGTGTGTGTGTGTGTGTAGTATCTGTTGTAACATAGCAGCTCTGGACTGGGATTTTTAATGACTGTAAATATCATAATCACTCAGTGACTCCCAGAGTCCCACAGCTAATACAAAACAAACACCAGGAAGCAAAACGTGCATGTACTATGTGTGTGTGTGTATATATATATATGTGTGTGTGTGTGTGTGTTGCAGGGAGATGGGCCACAAGGGAGAATTGCGGAAATGAGGTTTTGGTCTCCACTCGCTTTCTCAGGATAAAGGCTAAATTAAATTGAAAGGGAATGAAAATAAACCTGAGATTACTCCATCCTGGATACAATACAATACCCTGTGACTGACAGACACGCTGGCCACGCCTCCTGCACTGTGACTAACACATTTACTCTACTTTGACTGGCACATACAGGCCAAACCTCCTCTACCTTGACACCAAATACAGGCCACATGTCCTCAATTTTAACACCAAATACTGGCCATGCCTCCTCCATTCTGACAGAATCATACAGGCCACACCTCTTTTACTTTGACAGAATCATACATGCCACACCGCTTCTACTTTTACATAATCATACAGGCCACACCTCCTCCATTCTGACAGAATCATACAGGCCACACCTCTTTTACTTTGACAGAATCATACAGGCCACACCTCTTCTACTTTTACATAATCATACAGGCCACACCTCCTCCATTCTGACAGAATCATACAGGCCACACCTCTTTTACTTTGACAGAATCATACATGCCACACCTCTTCTACTTTTACATAATCATACAGGCCACACCTCCTCTTTTTTTGACAGAATCAAACAGGCCACACCTCTTCTACTTTGACAGAATCATACAGGCCACACCCCTTCTTCTTTGACACCAAATACAGGCCACGCCTCCTCCACATTCACAGACACATACAGACCACATCTCCATCGCCTGCATGCCTGCCATTTAAAGTAAAAAATATTCATAGAAAGAAAAAAAGCACATTGACGAGGGTCATTTACACAATAAAGTTGGTTTATTATTACAGTAGTAAAAGAGAGACGTGGTTGTGTTTTATATGAAAATCCCAGCCAGTGTTAGAGGTGCTCTGAGGCGAGCTCTCTTAACTACTCCAGTCGTGTTTAGTCTGAAGAGACGGATGAGCTCATTAAGTAAAAACCTCATCGCTCCATTCCGCTTTAGTCAGTGTAATGAAGTCGCAGAGCTCTCTGCAGGATTCGGCTCCGTATTCTTCTTCTGTTTTATTTTTAACAGGTTACGGTGTTCGTTAAATCCGACTCATTTCTCATCACCATCCTTTTCTCCAGCAGACAGTTAATTATCCCTTCTGTGTTTGTCACAGCTGACAGGAAGTGGAGAAAGAGAGAAGCGAGGTGACGGAACCTGATCTGGCAAACTTGCAAAGACGGCATGTGCTAATAGTCTGGGATTTAATTAGTCAGCTCAGGGAAAAATGGCGCCTGCACTACGGGGTTTGCACTGTGACTGTGTATGCTCTTCACTTATCTTCATGTTGAGATGTCCAGGTGATGCAGCTTACTCATCATCTCCTAAAATCAGTAAGAGATGTAGTGTGAAAGTTAAAGTAATAATTGGCGCCCATGTCTGATGCTTGGTATACTGTTTGGCAGAAGCTGGATATGATGCATGTGATTGATGTTTCTATCATTTTCGGGCTTCAGAAACAAACACGGAAATAATTAAAAGGCGATCATAGCCGAGGCTTAGCCATAAATAAAATAACTGCTGCAATAAACAATTCAACGATGATATCTTTGAGCTGTTCATTTCCTCAGATGCAGAAATCAGTTGTGTCCATGGCAACACACCAGATCAATTAATCGATGGATAAAACGTCCAGTGCTTAAACCATATTTATACATCTTTAACTGTCACTCAGCCGAGCAAAAAACGTAGTGAATAATGTGCGAGTGTAGTGAGTGAGTAATGTGCGAGTGTAGTGAGTATGGTGCGAGTGTAGTGAGTAATGTGCGAGTGTAGTGAGTAATGTGCGAGTGTATCGAGTGTAGTGAGTAATGTAGTGTATTGAGTGTAGTAATGTGTATTACTGTAAGTGTATCGGTGTAGTGAGTAATGTGTAGTGAGTAATGTGTACTGTGTAAGTGTATCAGTGTAGTGAGTAGTGAGTAATGCAGTGTAGTGAGTAATGTGCGAGTGTAGTGAGTAATGTGCGAGTGTATCGAGTGTAGTAAGTAATGTGTATTACTGTGTAAGTGTATCGAGTGTAGTGAGTGTAGTGAGTGTAGTGAGTGTAGTGAGTAATGTGTATTACTGTGTAAGTGTATCGAGTGTAGTGAGTAATGTGCGAGTGTAGTGAGTAGTGAGTAATGTGCGAGTGTAGTGAGTGAGTAATGTGTACTGTGTAAGTGTATCAAGTGTAGTGAGTAATGTGCGAATGTAGTGAGTAGTGAGTAATGTGTAGTGTAGTGAGTAGTGTGTATTACTGTAAGTGTATCGGTGTAGTGAGTAATGTGCGAGTGTAGTGAGTAGTGAGTAATGTGCGAGTGTAGTGAGTAATGTGCAAGTGTATGCGAGTGTAGTGGGTAATGTGCGAGTGTAGTGAGTAATGTGCGAGTGTAGTGAGTAGTGTGCGAGTGTAGTGAGCAGTGAGTAATGTGCGAGTGTAGTGAGTAGTGTGCGAGTGTAGTGAGTAATGTGCGAGTGTATTGAGTGTAGTAAGTAATGTGTATTACTGTGTAAGTGTATCGAGTGTAGTGAGTAATGTGTATTACTGTGTAAGTGTATCGAGTGTAGTGAGTATGGTGCGAGTGTAGTGAGTAATGTGCGAGTGTAGTGAGTAATGTGCGAGTGTATTGAGTGTAGTAAGTAATGTGTATTACTGTGTAATTGTATCGAGTGTAGTGAGTAATGTGCGGTGTAGTGAGTAATGTGTAGTGAGTAATGTGTACTGTGTAAGTGTATCGAGTGTAGTGAGTAATGTGCGAGTGTATTGAGTGTAGTAAGTAATGTGTATTACTGTGTAAGTGTATCGAGTGTAGTGAGTAATGTGCGAGTGTATTGAGTGTAGTAAGTAATGTGTATTACTGTGTAAGTGTATTGAGTGTAGTGAGTAATGTGTATTACTGTGTAAGTGTATCAAGTGTAGTGAGTAATGTGTATTACATTTGTGGCATTTACATTTACTGTGTAAGTGTATCGAGTGTAGTGAGTAATGTGCGAGTGTAGTGAGTATGGTGCGAGTGTAGTGAGTAATGTGCGAGTGTAGTGAGTAATGTGTATTACTTACTGTGTAAGTGTAACGAGTGTAGTGTTTAAGGCTCTCAGCCCTGATTAAATCCTATATTTCCTGATTATCCTGCATTATAAAATATTAATGAAGTCATTTCCTTGTCCCCAGGACAGAATGGCGCTTCTGCCCTTATTACACACACACACACACACACACACACACACACACACATTTTTACAAAATTGCTCTGTCCTTTCACCTGTCTCTTTCACTCTTTCTTTCTTCCAGTCTCTCTCTGTCTCGCTCTGTCTGCCTTTCTCTCTCTCTCTCTCTCTCTCTGTCTCACTGCCCGTCTTTCACACATTGTTTTTTCCTCAGACAGATGGATAGAAGCTGAGCTTTCTTTCTCGTTTACTCCTCTGAGCCAGACACATTTCCTCTATTTATTTCACTCCTAATCCAGGAAGCTGTGAGAGATCTTTCTTTCTCTCTCTCTTTTTTTTCCCCACTCTCACACACAGCAGCTCCATTCCCCAATCACAAAGCACAATAATCAACACAATATTTGATAATTGATTAAATACCTAAATCAAAGCCCCAGTTGTCTGTTCTGCTTTTCTTTTTCTTTTTTGGTTCCTTTTTCACTGTGGTCTGATGAACAAAATGTTTGGAATGTTTTTTCGTAAAGTTCACAGCGGCTTCACACTCAGCCTTAAAACCCTGCTGTCCTCAAAAAGCCCCGAGTGAGACACGTCAAGCCTCAGATGACCTACTAATAAATCACATATCTTTCCAAGCCGACAGAAAATAAAGTAGTGGAGGATAAACGTGGTCTGAGGAGCTCAGCTGAGTATCTACACAGCAAATCAGTGGACTAACTACACAATTAAACAGGTTTAGCTTGCTAGTTACCTGTTTCACCTAGAATCATCAAATGGCTGGTCATCTGTTGAGGAAACCTTTCTCTCTACTATAAACAGTTGGAAGGTCTATGAGACGTGTAAATATGTTTGATATTTCAATAAATCCTGATTCAGTCACGATGTCTCTGGGTTTAGAGAGTGTAATCAGAAGCTCAGCACTGATCGCAATACAAAAACAAAAGGACTGTGGTAGCAAAGAGACAAACTCTGAAGTGCTGACATTTCATTGGTATAAATATAGAGCAGAAGTGTGCGAGTGTGTGTGCAGTAATGCCTGGCCAGATGAACGTGCATGTGTGTGTGTTTAACCCAGCTGTGCTTCTCTGGCGTCTGGCTCTAAGTGACAGACGGACACCCTGTGGCGGTAACTTCTGTCCATGCAAAACAAGACACACACACACACACCGCGCACACACACGCGCACACACACACGCGCACACACACACACACTCTCACAGTCCTCTACGGCTGGATATCTTCTCCTGATCAAAACTTAATAAGAAAAAAACAAAACACTTTTACACCCATGTCCATTTGCAGAATGCAAATAATAAAATGCAATAATAAATTATTAAAAATGCTATTTTAACATGACTGTCACATCATAAAAATGACAAATCTATCATTCAAACTAAAACAAACCAAGTCTGATTTCTCAGATGGTCTATAAAAAATTGCAACTGTTTTTTTCAAAAAGCCGTTGAGGCTCGGCCCGTTACCCCGGCATGCCTTCTGCTAAAAGAACAATGTTTAAAACCAAGTTGAACTGCTTAAGGTTGAAAAGATGAAACAGAAAACATGTAGGAGGAAGTGGAAGTGCGGCAGAGAGTAACTTCCTGTTCTTTCATGTGGAGAGGCTGTGTTGCTGGTTAGGTCATTAGAAAGCAGAATGAGCCTCTGATGAGGTGTTAAACACCTGCCTTCCTGTCCTCGGGGGTTAACTTGTATGTGTGTGCGCGCGTGTGTGGGGCTGAAATATCATCCATCAAAACTCTAACTGGCAAGGCTACTATCACAGCTCTCTACACAAACTTCTCACAAACGTTACACACACACACACACACACACACACACACACACACACACACACACACTTGTGATGATGAATTCAGCAGTCAGACATTAAGCAGACGAAAGTAGCAGGTCATCGCTCGTCCTGTGCGTTCTGAACACACTCGGGTTCGAGAGCAGAGCTGATGCAGGAGATTTATTAAACTCTTCAGAATGGATGCTGAACTCTCACTGCACACAAACACGGATCAGCACACGGAGCTGGACATGGACATGAAGCATTATAACCATATATGAGAAGATTCCTAATGAATTGAGAAGCTGGTAATTTAGTAAACGTTGGTAATTCGTTCCAAAACTCTGGACTAGTGCTGAAACCAAACGATTACCAAACATGTATTGTTTATTTTAATGCGGTACTGTACGAGTAGAAAAGAAAATGCATAAAGGCATTTTTAACCACATTAGGACCCATAATTTAGGATTAAAATGCACACTTAAAATTTAGTACTGAATTTGACAAGTTCTGCAGCTGAACAGTACCAAGGTGTTACTGTACCATAACATATTATTACCGTAACATAGTGTCGGCTGCAGTACGGAAGATTTTTGTATATATATATATATATATATATATATATATATATATATATATATATATATATATATATATATATATAGGTAAAAAAAAAAAAAAGGTTTTAAAATTTTTATTCATCTGTTAGATCGTTCAGGATTAATCTGAAGTAATGATGCAATACTTAGCGAAATCAAAGACTCTGCAATAAGATTGCAAACAACATTAATTGACTCATAAGGTGTGCTACAGGACAATTTGATTCTGTGTCCTCTGATCAATAGGTGACTGACTGAGCAGAATTTGGTACAAGTCTACTGCTACTACACCAATCACATCAATGACTGAACTCTAAGTCACCTTGCTAAATTATTTACACATCTGTTTTGTAACCTGTTGAATCATTGCACTTGTTGTCTTTTAAGCAGATAGATCGCTCTGTATCATTACACCACTACACTATATTAGTGGAAGTGAAATGCAGGCAGACCAGTCCTGAACCCTGAGACATCCATCATGAGATTTGACAGCGATTTAATCTCCTAATGCTTCCGAGAAACAGGAGAGTTGGCGAAAATAAAAATAAAAAGTAAGTGAGTTTAGGATGTAATAGAGGTGAGAAGTTCTCTGTACTGCAGGACGAACTGCGGACGTCAGCGTGGCGGAAATAAAAACCTATTTTCTTTGTAGAAGGAGCGGTGGACTGAAGCAGAGGACTCTATCCGGAGACTGATGATGTTAATAAAGCCGAGCTACGAGCTGTAAACACGCCGCTAACCCGCCGCTGAAAGACTCGAGTGAAACGAGCACACGCCTCCGGCTGTCTGAGATCCGGTCTGAGCTAACTTCATTACTCTTAATAAGCACAGCTCATCTCACTGCTGCGTGACTTTACCTGTACAACTCAGGAGCACGAAAGATTAGCGACTTGTTCCTGGAGCTACAGCAGATCAAACATCACAGGCGTTTTCTCGGGTTCGTTAGCGCTACCCTGCATTCGGGTGATCGTTACTTTTCTGCATACGTGCGTGACTCTGATTTCAGCAGCACATAACAGAAATTCTCTCAGCTCTAAGTAAATTATGCATGACGCTGTAAAAAGTGACAAATCCAATCAATCTTTTCGCATCATATTCTTCACTTCAGTGTGTGTGTGGTCCAAGCTTCAGTCCTAACGGAAATTAATTGCTGCAGGTAAAAATTTTTGATAAATGTATATAATTAGAAATAGAGATAAAAAAGGAGAAGAAAGGAAGATATAACGACCAATGAAGTTACTGAGCAACTCAAGAACTTTGAGCATGGATTTGGAGTGTAAATATTATACAGTCTACTACGATGGAACTCTAATGAATGATAAGATAAGATAAGATAAGATAAGATAAGATAAGATAAACCTTTATTCGTCCCACAGTGGGGAAATTTCTATGTTACAGCAGCAAGACAAAGAAATAAAAATAGATGCAAATATATATAAAAAAGAAGAATATACAAAAAATAAAAAATAAAAACAGAAATAAAAATAAATAATAATAACAATAATAATAATAATAACAAAGAAATAAAAATAAATGCAAATATCTAAAAAATAATATACATATACTACAATACCAGTATATATACAGTACAATGTAATAATACAAATAGGAAAAAACAAAAAAACTAAAAGTACGCTTTTTAAGTCATGTACATCCGGTGATGAGATCAGAATTATTCAGGCACCTAACAGAAAAATCAACCAACTGTATTTAAAACCATTTAATAAACAGCATGCTGTAAGTCAGAGCTAGAAATGTTGATGGACAGTACACGCCCAGGAGACAAAATCCAAGAAGCACGTGTGACTCGTGAAAGCAGGATTAAACTGCAGCTAACACAAATACACTTTAGATCATTATACAGCTATCAGTTACTGTTCCATTACAGTTTGGGGAGAAAAAAGAAACCAGAAGTGAAACCATCATGAAAAGTGGAGACGAGTCGACTGGCTCAATCTCAAATGTAGTATAAAGCAGAGTGTATAATGATAGCTGTGGAGAGCACAGAGAGGAAGATATGGGAGCTCAGGCAGCAAGAGAAAGAGCTTTCTATTACCTTTCACTTTCACTTTCAGTGATTCAATTCATCCCCACACACACACACACACACACACACACACAGCTCTGCTCGTCTTTCTCCCTCTCTTTCGCTGTTGTGCTCTCACTCCCCTTTAATCCTCTCGCCACTCACTGCAGGATCGGTGAAAAAACACGTACAGGCTTTTGATCCTCACCGTTCACTTCCTCCAACTGTTTTTGTTTTAGTTTAGTATAAATCAAGGACTTTCAATTTAAGGAATTTTTTAGGAAGTAAGGATTGCGCCTAATAAAACTTATTTGGTCTCTGAACACAGAGTTTTAACCTGAAGAGCTCAGCAAGATCAAACTCTCACATTATGCAGCAGCAGGCTGTACCCATGAGCAATCAGAGACCCCGAGAGGCAGAGCTACAGTGTAACGCTGAACGCAGAGCTCTGTGGGAGTGAAGTGTGTGTGTGTGTGTGTGTGTGTGTGTGTGTGTGTGTGTGTGTGTGTCATGTTTATAAATGAGACCCCAAAACGGTCCAAAGTTAAGCAGGTGGTGCATCAGTAATAATGGACCATGTGGAAACACAGTGCTCCGTGTGTAGTTAAATAAACTACACGAAGCATCAAGGAAAATGATTTACCTCAATGCTTATTTGTCATACACACGTAACCAAGGGGGAGAAAGAGAAGGAGAGGGACAGAGATGTAGAGATAAGGCACAGAGGAAAAGAAACAGAAAAACTGAATGAAAGCATCTGTTCACATATCACCATGGAAACTAACCCAAACCTTTACAAGACACAGGAAGTGAAGATCAACACGAACACACACACACACACACACACACACACACACACACACACACACACACACACACACACACACACACACACACTTCAACAAGCGTATTACAATCAAGGGAGTAACAAACTGAACATGATACATTTTGGATATTCTGCCAAACACACACACACACACACCCCACAACTATTTGTCTGTCTCTAACACTTTCTCTAGATGTCTATCACAACACATGCAAACTGTGCACAGTCAGGGGCCTCCAATCTGTGTGTGTATATGTGTGTATACATGTGTGTGTATACGTGTGTGTGTGTGTGTGTGTGTGTGTGTGTGTGTGTGTGTCTGCATGGTGTTTACACTGAAAACGTGTTTTGGGTGTGTATATGCGTGTTGCTCAGCAGTATGCCACTTGCATGAGGAGTGGATCCCCACATAGTGCTAACAGAGCTGTCTTTGTGAGAAAACCCACACACACACACACACACACACACACACACACACACGCGCACACACACACACCCCTCAGCTTAAGCTCCTCAACCACATTCACAGTCACTTCACTTTTGTCTACTTCGATCACGATTCTTTTCGTCAACGCTATTTACCTCTTTCAGAAGAGAAATAGAGAAAGATGAGAAAGAAAAAAAAATGTGAGTGACAAAGAAGAGAGAGAGAGAGAGAGAGAGAGAGAGAGAGAGAGAGAGAGAGAAAGGTGGGGAAAAAAGTACCACAGGAAATTGAAATGTATCAGTTCCTCCTGAAATCATTACACTGCAGGTGAGAATATGGCTATGATAGGAGTTGAAGTGAGTGATTGTAGGAAGTGAATTTCTGTGCACACTTGGTAAAGATTAGTTCTGTTGTACCATTAGTGTGAGGTGAACAAGGAATTTTTCTTCCCCACACACAATCCAGGCTGCAGGTTGCTTAGTTTGCTAAATGACGTTTAGTGCGAATCCTCACAAAGCAAAACATAAGTCAGGTATTTGACTGTTTAAGTCAACTTTAATAAACCGGTTTTACTTTAATGAAGCATGTAAACAGGACATAAACGTCCCTGATTCTGTGATTCAGGGGATTATTATTACAACATCAGGACTGTAAGAATGAGTCTGAGTGGTTCAATAAGCTAATGAGTGCGAGTATATATTTGTGTGTGTGAGTGTGTGTGTGTGTGAAATCTGCTAATTTTGGACATACCCCTGCAGCCCCTATGGTATCTTAGTGAATTCATCTAGACATTATGTCACTTTAATACATAAATGTGTTTAAAAAAATTCCTGAACATTCAGTAATCAACTTGCTGTTGGTTAGTTTCCAAATGAGAACCCGCGCATTTTCCTAGCCGCGAATTCCAAACTGCGTATTATCGTATAATATGTGTGTGTGTGTGTGTGTGTGTGTGTGTGTGTGTGTGTGTGTTCCTATAAAAGACAGATGACTGCTGGAAAACCAAACAGCTGAATGATAGGATACACTGCTGGGGCATAAAATGTGTCTACAAAGAGCACAGCGTAAAGAACTGAAATAAAAAACGGTGTCTGTCAGCATCCTACTCTCTTTGAGCAAATGTTTCCTGACTGGAGGTGTGTGTGTGTGTGTGTGTGTTGAGATAGGTCAGCTTTATTTACAGTCTAATCCATCCTTCCAGTAAGTCTCAGCACGAGCACACATGCACACACACACCAAATGGGAACAGATGCTGTGTGTAGCACCTCCAGCAGAGACGGCACCTCGTCAACACCATCCCAGCTCACACTCTCTTTTGAGTGTGTGTGTGTGCTGAGACTTACTGGAAGGATGGCATGCATGTTCTCTGTGGTTTTTCACACGTTATCCATCATCCATCCCGGCTTTGTTCTCATCTGTTGCTCTCATTTGGTTGTTTTCTTTCTCATCCTAAATCGACCTGTTTGCTTTCCAGGCACGGCCTCACTAAGGATGCCCGTGATAAACACCATGGTAACGGCGCTCTCGGCAAAGTGACCACGGCACCACAGCATGTGCGTGTGTGTGTGGTTTGGTGGAAGATAAAAAAAATTATAATTAAAAAAGAAATAAATAAAGATGTTCTTTTAGCAAGTGATGGAAAAACTTTGTGTGTGTGCGACTTCAGCTGTACACTTCACAACCACACTCGCACCCACAATCAGCTGGAATATATAGTTACACACAAACAATACACATTGTGTAAGACAAACAATATGTGGAAAAGTATGGATAATAAGCAGACGTGTGACATCACACACTCCTCTATCCCCCACCTCTCTCTCACACGCACACACAAACACACAGAGCTACTACTCAATATTCAAATCATGAAAAAATGCCAGACAAGTGTCAAAAAACAGATAAATAAATCTTTTGCATTTAGAGGGATATTGATCATTCAACGCAAAATAGTTAATAATTCATGTTAAAGCGAACAAACAAAAACACAGAGCACTTCTACAAATCTGCTCAATAATTCTCTTTTAATGTCTATCCCAAAAATACAAAAAAAACCCCAAACAAATTATATATAAATAATAAGGAATATAAAATAAATGTACAATATAATATACAATTATATATAATTTATTTATGTTGGGTTTCCTCTGGGATTTCTGCAGCGTTAACACAATTAATTTCGATTTCTATGTTGACTGAACCCAATGCTCATGGAGCTGAAACAGTTGAAACAGTGTAACTGCACTGAACACTGAACTGCTCAGCTCTGGTAGTAAAAACAGTTAACATGGTGGAAGGAAGGTGTACGTCTTCTACAGAACAAATAATTAGAAATAATGTTCAGCCTTCTATACACTCTCTCTCTGTCAATGTCTGCATGTGTATGTTACTCGGTTTCACAGGAAGTCAGAGTTAAACCAGCAGCTCTGCCCTTCCTGTTTCGCATGCCCGCTAATGTCGCCTCTTTACACACACTCACACACCCACAGTAACCCTAACGTCGACTCATCCACTGCACGTGCTGATGCTCAACGTTCCGTACTTGACATTTATTACAGTTTACAGTTCTGACAGCGCTGCAGAAACCAAACTGATCTGAATATAAAGAGCGACCGGCAGGGTGAAGAACTCTAAACTCGCACAACATTATCGTTTCAACTTATCATACTCAATATGCCTCCTTTAGAAACATTTAAAATGCCACCAGGGAACCTGAATGATCAGGATAACGTACGTTTGCGTGTGCTGTTTCTGTGAACACCATTTAAATAAAGAGTCCACTTGGTATATATTAGTGTTTCTCACGATCCTGACACTCTGCACTCGCGTAGGAGTTTGGCAATAAAAACAGAAAGTTCCTGTCCGTCTTGCTCCTCTAAACAAACTCTCAAATAACATATTTATGCTATTCAAGGCCGTTTTTTGAGCATTGATGGCGATACGTTTGAGTGTGCGGTCGGTGTTTTCAGACGCAGCCATGACAACAATCACGACATCCGTAGGGAGGTTTAAAGAGAGACTGAGCTAATCAGCCGCTGCTTTACAGTTTGAATCAAAAAATGGATGGATGCTCTGTGCATGATCCCATGCTCCGTGTCGGGCCACATCACATATCAAAATTTATATTCAAAATATGCAGACTTTAGGGTTTTAAGACCATATTTATCAACTGAAACAATGATTTTATCGGTCAGAATCTCTGATGCTTTTCATGAAATAAGTTTTCATTTAAAAACGCATATCTTTCTCTCCGGTTCTGATGTTGTCAGTCAACAAAAAACGGAGCTTTTAAAAAAGGTGCTTCAGAAGTGGCTTTTTTTTTTTAGTGATTGCAGTAAAAGTGAATAAACGGCAGGCGGAAATGACGCAGCTTGAAGCACATCTCGTTTTTGCTCATGCACAGTACAGGGACGCGAGGGTTTTTCAGACGTGCCGGTGGGGATGAGCAACTCGATCGATCGATCTATCTATCTATCTATCTATCTATCTATCTTTTTTTTTTTATACAAATTCTTCATTTTATATTTTAGAAAACTGAATAGGCCAATAGAATGCAAACACAAATATTTTTCAATACTCAGTACCCCCCATACTAATCCAGACCTGCAAATCTCAAATCAAATTTCATTCTTTGATTGTAACTTTACTGCCATCTTTAACTCATGTATCGTCTGAAGCTGAACATGGAATATAATAAATATATGTTAGAAAAACTTTCCTGTACACACACACACACACACACACACACACACACACAAGGCCTGTATTCTGCATGTGTTCTAAATTGGTAACAATACTGAAATTAAATATCAAAAAAGCCGAACGGAGGCAATGATCTTATTAATAACGCACACGTTCAGACGAGGAAAGAGGAGCGATTTATTCATTAATTAAAATCGTACAGGGACTAATTGAAAAAGTCCACAATTAACTGCACACTGATGGAGCTCCAGAGTGGTGCGGATCTGTCAGTCAGACATCCGGTTGCCATGGATACAAAGCCCAAGGTAAAAAGAATTATGAACAGTATGTGTCTGCACGTTTGAGCTTGAGTGTGTGTGTGTGTGTGTGTGTGTGTGTGTGTGTGTGTGTGTGTGTGTGTAAGGAAACGCTTATTGAAATTCAAAAGAAGTTGATCTGTCTATCCATCCTGTCCCCCTGTATGTTTGTCCATCTGTTTGGAATTTCAATCTGTCTTCCTTTAATCAATTCATTTATCTTTTTATATTGAGCTGTCCGTCTGGTCGGAAGATCCGACCCTTCTAGTGTCAACCAGTCAGTCTGTCAGGAATTTTAACCAGACATTCATAACAAAAAGGCTGTATCTGTCAATCATGTCGGCAGGTTTAATTGGACTTCATAAAAAAAATAAATAAAAAAAAGGTCTGTCTGTTTTTTTCATCCTGTATTTCACTAGAAGCAGTGAACTGGAGAGAGATGAAGGAGATATAGCACACACACACACACACACACACACACACACACACACACACACACACACTCACACTTTTTAAACTTGGGACAAGTAGTAACTTTGGGTCTTTTAACAAGCTTTTTTACAAAAATAAGAGACAGGAAGTTCATTAATCCCTAATATAATAAGTACGTCCGTTTGCTCATGTTCTAATCGGAGTCTCTGACTGTACGTCTCGACCCCCGAGCAACAAATTATTTGTGTATTTTAGTTTTTGTAAACGACGTGGTGTTTGTGCCTGCTTCCTGTCACATGACTAGTACAATGGTGCTCGCTGAAACGTGCAGAAATGCACAGACGTGGAAAACCCTTTCCAGAAGGAAGCATCAGGAAAAGCTCTGCTCTGCTGGAGGAGAGATTCGGGATGTGAGAACGCCTCAGCCATCTCTCCCTCTCTCTGTGGGGAATTTCTGTACGCTCTTAAAGATGACCTGCTCCTGTTTCACAGGCCCCGTGCACACACGCGCACAAACACGCGCACAAACACAAGACTTCTCCAACTACATCCACTCAAAAACACACATTCCACAAAAGTCCAGATGAACAGACGTGAAACCCGCTGCGGATAATTACAGCACGTCCCACGTGATCTTGAGCTGGAATAATAAACAGATGGACAGATGAATACAGAGACACTAGGAAGGTAACGAAACACAAACGATATATACGTGATACGATACATTTTCAATACAGTAAAGAAAAATCAGCGCCTGTGTGCATGGTTTGGGTTTCTGTTATGAAAGAATAAATAAAAAGACAGAAATGAAGCGTGATCAGGACACAGAAGCCACGTTTACATGTACACTTTTTTGTTGTTCCAATTAAAATCATTCCAACTGAAAGATTCGGTGGACTGTTTACATGAGACATTATCTAATCCGATATGGTGTTTACACATGCTGGCGCTTATCAACGGCAGTAATCGTTTTAAATCTGTTTACGTGGCAGAATTCTTTTAATTTTTTTATTCAGTTAATAGAAACATTTATGCCAGGGTCCCTGGTGGTCTAGTGGTTAGGATGCGGCGCTCTCACCGCTGCGGCCCGGGTTCGATCCACAGTGAGGGAACCAACCCCAGCCACTCTTAGTGCTGGTCCCAAGCCTGGATAAATGGGAGGGTTTCGTTAGAAAGGGCATCCAGCGTAAAAATGTGTGTCAAATTGAACATCCCGATTCTCCGCTGTGGCGACCCCGAATGGGAGAAGCCGAAAAAAAGTTTAATAGTAACATTTATGCCACCCCCCTCAAACCGATTACAATTTAATTAGTTTTGGGCATTTTTTATTCCATTTGAGGTGCTTAAATGGAGCACTTTCATTCGGATTGAAAACTTTTAAACCCGATTACAATGCACCATGTAAAAGCACATAGCAGAGTATAAAAGAACTAAAGCTGATACAGAAAACATCAAAAAGGAGGCGAGTCTAAAGAGCAGAACACGACTTTTCCAATCCACCTGCCTGTCTATTTTCTACAAAGGTCTGTGTGCCTCCTGATCCAACCATCTGTCATTTGTACAACAACCTCCTCATCCCCCTGCCTGTCTCTGTCCATCCTCCTCCACATCCCCCTGCCTGTCTTTGTCCATCCTCCTCATCCCCCTG
>NC_060902.1:17306772-17309272 GCF_014805685.1 Silurus meridionalis
CTTCGGCAACAGAACTAACGGTACTGGCGATTGTTTTTTTCCCTCGGTCCCACACAAACAAATCTTGGAGACGTGTGAATTCGCTGTTTCTGGTGTGTTGATTATTCCCAGGCTCTCTGGAGAAATCAAGCAGGACTTATTTGCAAGCGGATGGTAATTAACACACTGCTTTCATGTACTTTTCATAATACTCAGAGATACACGAGCGTGACTCTGAATCATGCTGACTCCAGACAGGTTCCTCTATATCCTTGCACACACACACACACACACACACACACACACACACACACTTCACTTGTGTGGTGTTTCCTAATAAAGTGTCTACACAGTTTGGAATTAAAAGTAATGATTCAGAAAAAAACTTTCTACTATTATCATGACATTTTGTCCTTGAACGGGGCTAAAGTCTTACACACAGTTTGTGTCGGGCTGTAAAACAATAAAGGCTGCTAGCTGACAGCGACGTAACACAGCCATGTATGCAATAACAGAAGTTTGGCTGCGTGCTACAGTGCAGAGGCAAATGCACTTCCATTGTCTTGTGTAAATGCTGAATGTGCAAATGGTAACCAGGAAGAAGCTGCACAATGATCAGATCTGATCTAGTGTGTGTGTGTGTGTTATACAAAAAGAAGCAATTAGCAAGACTTCAGAGGAAATTATGTTTCTGTGCTTCAGTCTTTCGTGTGTGAGAGAGAGAGAGAGAGAGAGAGAGAGAGAGAGAGAGAGAGAGAGAGAGTGAGAGAGTGAGAGAGAGCAAAAACTTGTGAAGAGATTGAACTGTCTATATTTTTATTTTGGAAATGGTGTTTTTTTCTGTAAGTGATTTATGGTTACATCACCATATGAAAGAGAGAGAGAGAGAGAGCGAGAGAGAGAGAGAGAGAGAGAGAGAGAGAGAGAGAGAGTGAGAGAGTCAGGGGTGGCAGTGCCCCACAGGAAGGGTGTGCTTTGCTTCCTGAAAGACGTAGACAAAAGGATAACTTTGCTTGGCAGTCAGAAACCAGCTAAAGAGGAAATGAGAAGGAGAGGAGAGGAGGAAATGACATCATTATGAACTCTAAAGCAGGAAGTGGGGGCTAAAAGAAAAGAAGCTAAATGAACTGAAAAGGTAAAAAGAAAAAAAGAAGTGAAAAGGTGCAAGAGAAGAGAAGAGTACAGGAATAGAGAAGGAATAGAATAGTAAAGTAGACTAGAGAAGAGAAGAGAAGAGAAGAGAAGAGAAGAGAAGAGACAGATGGGAGAAAAGTGAGGGCAGCAAGCGATGACCAGATGCTCTTGTCAGTGTGTGTGTGTGTGTGTGTGTGTGTGTGTGTGTGTGTGTGTGTGTGTGTGTGTGTGAAAAAGTGAGAGAGGTTAGTTAAACTAATTAAGGCAAGACCGGCTGTGAGGTCTGCTGTTAAAGGGTTAATTAGATTAGACTCAACATGCTCCCAAAGGCCTGGTAATCATCAATCTAACTTAACCCTCCTGCCCCACCCAAAACACACAAAACAACAATTTATGCTGCACTTAATAAATCTAAAAAAAATGCTCCTCAAACATTCAGCAAGTGATGCCAAATGTAAATGGACAGGAAATACAGAGGAAATAAAGAGAAAATACAGGGACACAAAAGATTAACATAAAAGTGTCTGTTTTTCCCCCACAGTCGGAGACCTGGAGCACTTTCAGCTTCTTTCCGAGTCAAGTCAAAGTCATGATTATTCCTCACACCGACTCCTCACACCTCTGCTTTGAAGATTAACATCCGAGATGGGCGAGAGATCACGCCTTAGCACCGGGCAAAACACTCGTACCACTTCTCACAGCAGCACATCCAGTCACGTGTGTTGAAAGTTATTTCTCCTTTACACGTCAATCTAGAAAACTTTAGAATCCTATAGACTGGAGGAGTGATGCAGAGAAAGTACACACACACATGAATCAGAGGGAAAAGGAGGAAGAAGTTCAGGTGCATTGATCAGAAAAACCACAGGCCATGTGGATGCTTTTTATCGACACAAACATTCCATTTCTGCTTCTTCTGGAAAATTTGCAGAGTTTTGAGTTCTCCCTCGTGAATCTGTCTTAGTGGTTATGTAGCATGTCGTTATGAGCGTCGACAAACAAACTCCTGGCTCACACAGAGGAGAAAGGAGAAGGAGGTACTCGATCGAGTAATTCTCCAATCTCCAGAACTATAATGTGAGCTGGAGGGTTTCGAGGGTCAAGTAACACTTTTGTCATTGGGTCGGCTGTCAGGCTGATCCTGCGCAGAGCTTCCTGGAATCACTGCACCCAGTACGCACATGTGTGTGAGAGTGTGAGAGTGTGAGAGTGTGTGTGTGTGTGTGTGTGTGTGTGTGTGTGTGTGTGTGTGTGTGTGTGTGTGTGAGAGTGTGTTCATTGTAAAAAGCCCTTCAGCCCCTGAGAAGGAAATGCAGGAGGACATGAACCTCTCATCTCTTTATGAGAGTGATATGCTGGCAGCTTAGTGACACCATGACCTCTGAAC
>NC_060902.1:17311772-17326772 GCF_014805685.1 Silurus meridionalis
AAGTCTGTGCAATAATAATAATGTGCAATTGCACTACTGCCAGAGCTGCTATTACAGAAACTTAATCAAGACCTCCTGACCAATCAGAATCCATAGCTCAACACTGCTATAATATAGTATTATTTAAAATAGTATTAACTAATAACTAACTATTGTAAGTACCGTACCTACACACTGTCAAACAGGCGCAGAAACAACCTGACTGGTCACTACTAATGAACAGCAATGGATTTCATGTACCAATCAGCGAGCAGTTCTGGATGTCCAGGCAGATCACTATTAGTTGTGTGATCAAAAAGCAGACAGTGGAGAGAAAAGTGGAGACAGTGAGAAATGTATGTGAAGTGAACTGACTCCAAGGCTGCAGTCAGGGCATTTCCCTCAAGAAAAGTGGAGGAAAAAAATAGAAAGAATTTAGAAAAAATGCAGGAAGAAAGAAAATAAACACAGACGGCGATGGATTTCGCTCCGGCCTTGTCGGATTAAACCCTGATCAAAGTACGCAAATCTGAGGAGATCTCCGCTAATGAGCTGCTTAATCAACCTTTTAGTGAGAGAAAGAGAGAGAGAGAGAGAGAGAGAGAGTGAGAGAGGAAAGAGAAAGGAAGAGAGAGAGAGAGAGAGACCGAGATTGGATCAATCATTTATAGCGATTCAGCATGAACAATCTGAGAGAAGGAACCGTGTTTCAAACCCAAGATCAACTTTTCGAGAAGAATTTGCACCCATTCCCAGTAAAACATGGCCGACAGGTCAATGCACACAAACAATCGTCGCAGTATCTTGTACGCTCTCTCTCCCCGCACGCACACACACACACACACACACACACACACGTCCCATCCTCAGGCTCGCTCTAGGGAGAAAACGTTCAGGGGAATATGAGATTGTGTGCCAGGTTTCCACTGTTTCAGCCCTTTTGAGGCTCCTCACAGGCAACAAGTGACCAATTTACTACATGACTGCAGCAAGAGGAACATAATCTACAGTGCTGCTCCATAATACACACCTCTGAGATAAAACTGGCAAACTTTTAGTCAAGTAGATAGTGTAAATGTTTTTATATACATGCCAAACGGCTATACATATTCCTGACAGGTTTATAAACTCAAGCTGAAAAAGACAAAATTGCAAATAAAAAGTGGAAAAAGCACCTTGTAGGAATAGTGTGTGATAATCTTCCAGTAATGCAGCTTAGCCACTGCAGCGACTTGGCTACTGTAGACACAAACTCTCTCTTCTTCCTTTCATAGGGTGCCGTTACTTTTGTCTTAACTGAACTTCATGTAGTATGTCGCTGATTGCGTTCACTTTCAATCCGTTACAATTTAACAACTGCTGCCCGTGTAAATAAAATCGCAGCAGCTTTTTGTCGATGAGAATCGAATCTGACCGCTCGTGTTCACGCAAATTCTGACAACATATTAATTTAGCATTGGACACGTGTCAAACCAGAACAAACCATTGTGTAACACAAACAAACAAGAAACAACAGTCGGCTGTCGCACCCCCGCAATCTCCCAGTAAAAACAAGCAATTTGAAAATAAATGACTACACAAGGCACGCAATTAGCGGTGTGCGTAACTTTAGCACATGTAATGAGCTAGCCAAACTGGCCCAGTGTAGCACTATGTCCTCCTCAGACGCTGAGTCAAACGCTGCAGCTGATGAGCGCTTATGAGCTCTGTTATTACACAACACCTTCATTATGTGCTCCCCAAGACCAGGATGGAGAATCTGGCCCGCAGGGTTAAAGCACGCCGCTAACTCGCGTGAAACCTGAGTCGGACGTGTTTGGGGAATAAACAGCGATCTGCGAGGGGTGGGGGTGGGACGCTTCTGCTTGCCGAACGTGTAAAGTGTTTTAACAACAAAAGAAGACAATGAAGTTTCCAGTCGTCTACTTTAGGAGCAAGAAAAATGAAATGTGATTGGTTGATTCGATTTAAACTAGTTTGTGACATTAGAATTAGGGGTGGGGTTTAGCCCTGAACTCGAAACATGTTACTGAACGTTTAAAACTAATTAATAAACTATGAAATAAAACGTGGGTCTGGGAAACACGGCGAAACAGCATGACCTCGTCACATTTCACTGTCCTCCTGACCCGGGATGACGGCCAAATGCCTGCTGAAACACACTCGCTGCAGAACCTCACACACATACGATCCTGTGGTTTTGTACACACAGTGTGACAGGGAACAAAGTGCATAAAGAGCGTGACATCCTGCAGGAGCCAGAACATGCTGTCAACATCCAGCTCGGAGAGAATCACCGCTGTGTCGCAACGTGGGGGGAAAAAACGATGAGAGGAGGAAACCGAACAGATTTTCCACATCATGAACATCACTCTGTTGCTTACAATCGTGTCACTACGTGTTACTGCACACACACAAGCCTCAAAGCTCCATGAGACAGGTGTTACGGTGTCCTGTACTGACGCGGAAAGTGTCTCTGTGAAACGTGTCAACTGTTAAAATACTGTTGTGTGTGATGAGCTTAATGAACTCTGCTGTAGTTTTACTGGTTTAACGATATTGTTGGTGCTAGTGCACCTGTCTTTTAATAGGAGACAAAAAAAGACGTCAAGGACGCTACGAAAAAGGGCTTCTTTTCTCACTCGCACAAGATGGTACGAATACAGGACTCCCAGAATGCACTGCAGCAGCATAAAATCAAAGCATCCTTTGTAGAGAAAGGACCTGAACTCCACCTGTATCAGCCTCTTCAGTTCGAGATGAACAAGTGGCATCGTGAGACATGTAGCTTTCATTATTCACGTGTTCTTGAAAACCAAGTGTACAAGAAGTTTACAAATTATTATGAATTTTCGGACACCAGCTGGGACCACCGCTTTATAAGTGATCACACAGACACACAGAGAGACGTAGAGAGACACAGAGACTCGTAGAGAGACAGTAGAGAGACTGTGGAGAGACACAGAGAGACTTAGAAAGATAAAGAGACAGAGAGACACAGTAAAGACACAGTATAGAAAAAGAGTGAGACAGAGAGACACAAATAGAAATAGAGATCACATAGAGACAGTGTGAGAAAGAGAGAGAGAGAGAGAGAGAGAGAGAGAGAGAGTGTAGTTGACTCACCGAGCAACAGCAGTTTGACCTCCTTGGCCGCTTTTTCTCCATCCTCCCGCAGGGTTCGGTCTATGTCCCGGGAGTGTTCCCGGGCCGCCTTGTCCTCATGACTCACCGTGCAGCCCATCAGAGACACTTTACACCGCCTTCACCAACACACACACACACACACACACACACACACACCTCCGGTCCGGTCCGGTCCTGCTGCAGTGGGCCTGCGCTCCGACAAACACACACTCACACACTCACACGCGCGCGCGTTTACTTCCCTCTACAAAGTTCACGGACAGGACGGGAGCTCGCGCGGAGACTGATTTCACACACAGCGCGCTTTTCTAACTGTCGTGTTTGTTTAAGGATCCCAAACTAAACACCAGAACCGCGCTGAGAGGTCGCACATGACGCGGGGGACAAACACATCGGCATTACCGAGAGAAATTAGAGAGGGAGAAAACAACGGAGGAAAGACGGAGGGGGAAAAGTTCTGACGGATTTGTTCCTCAGAGGCAGAAGTTTCTCCAGTGAAAAGCTGAGTTGTGTATCTCCTTGTGTTTCCTGCTGCCGCTCGAGACAAAAAGCCCGTTACAAATCGCCGTTAGCTCCGTCAGTTAGCCTCCGTCGCGCGCCGCTCTGATTTGTTTCAAAGCGATCGATCAAACCGCCGCCACACCCGAGCGCGAGCCCCACTGCCTCCTCACTGCCACGGCCACTGTCACGACCACGCCCACAAACCCCGCCCACTCACCACACCCCCTGCCTTTAAATCACACGCGCGCACTCAAACCCCGCCTTACCCGTGCCGCATGGCATCACGGGAAGTGTAGTGTTCTTCATTTTTAACAGTCCCTGCTGCAATTCCACGCGATCGAGTTTTTGGTATTTGAAATTAAATGTACTTTGAATAATAAAACATCAATTCGCTTTTAAGTGTTTTTATACTATATGTTATGAACATTCTAAATAATTTCATTCATATATTTATAATATGAACAATAATAAGAATAAGAATAAGGAGAGGAAGAAGAAGAAGAAGAAGAATATTATTGAAATTGTTTTATTAGGGTTTTTCTGTAATACTATTGATTCAATTTGATTACAGTTAACCACCATTTTATATCTGCTAATCATTTTTATGAAATATAAGTTATCATTAATATCTTTAAATGTATTATGATTATTATGATTATTATTATTAATATCATTATCATTATTATTATTATTATTGTTATCATTATTATTATAATTATTATTATTATTATTGCTTCAGATTGTAATCATTGAAAACATTACATTAAAATAAAAAAATCAAAATATAATCTGGATTATTCTGTAAGTCCGGATTGGATAGAGATAAAACGATTTAATTCTGATTTATTAGTTTATTAGTTTGTTCATTACGATGCCTGAAAGCAAGGATTTGTAAAAAAAAAGCGCGTGTCTCTGCCGCCCCCTTGTGGCCACACAGTAAACAACCCAATCAATCCGTGACGTCATTGGAGATCTCTGATGACTGAATAAAATAAAATAAAACTCTGATGCCTGAATAAAAAAACCCGATGTAAACTACACTTACATTTCTGCCATTTGGCCTACAATCAAAAACGACTTGACCCTGACCAGTTTAGTATTAATGGTCTTGCTGAAGTTGCTAGCATTGGTAGTTTGGTGGTACTGGGATTTGAACACGTGACTCGTTCACATGCAGATCTGTGTTTTCGTGTCATTTAGTGATTAATTCATTTTATTTGCCATGACAATTAAAAATAGTACGAATAAAATAAGAGTGCTACAGAAAAACACCACTTTCATCCATGTTTATTTATTTTAACGTTGTTTACAGTACAATAACCGCCAGCCATGTACTCAATATATGTGGAATAAAGAAAAATAAAAGATATTTAACTGTCATACTTTATTCATTCTTTTAAAAAAAAATGCACTTTTAAAAATTATAGTTTGTTTTAATGATCAGACTAAACCTCTGCCTATTTACAGTGTACAAACTAGATGCGTACAAGGGATATAAAGGGTTTATAACTATTCTCATCATTTATAAATGCCATCATGTCTCACACACACACACACACACACACACACACACACACACACACACACACACACACACACACACAGTTCATTAATTAAGAATACAGGGATTAAGTAGACAAATTTCCCACACATAAATACACAGATAGAATACTAGAAAAAAACAATGTTGTCACTCCATTTTTTTAAACAGACGAATTAAACCTTTTTATAAAGTCAAACACATCACCTAATAACTCTCTCAAACACTGAGCCTGTACTGAGGGTTATATGAGATACTGTCGCACATCACAGTCATGATATGAAAATATACAGGCACGTAAATATTAGTCATTAAAAAATATTATTTATAAACAGGATGATTTTGCCTCCAGACCTGCAGTGTTCCAATCGATCGAGGACCCAAGAGCTGATCTAGAATCAGTTTTCTTTAGTACTTTATTTCATATTTAATCCCCCTGTGCTTTATAAATACAACTCATCACGCTGGGATTAGAAACTGTGCTATAGAAACTACACACACTACACACACTGTCAGGCAAAGAAAGTGCCGGAAACCGAAGTAGATTCCACAAGGCTTTTAATGAGAAAAGCACAAAAAAAATAAGGAAACTCCAGGTTTGCTAAACCAGGTAAGAGCGGTGATCAGGCAGAAGCAAAACAAATACACAATGCAAAGTAGTCCGATAGTGTTCTATCGCCTAAGCTGTAGAACGGACAATGAGCTGGTGGAGGGACGGAGGTTATATAGCATGGGAGCTGATGAGGGCCAGGTGTAGCTGATTAGTAAGTGGGAGAGTGGCTTGGAGTGATAAGTGAAGGTGTGGCTGGTGGATCCCTGACACACACACACTACACACACCCACACACACACACACACACACTACACACACAGGGTGCGTACAATTACAATTAATAATATTATCACACGGAAAAATAAAGTAGAAAAGTAGCTCGGATATGGACAGATTCATCAGACCAGTAACTATTTCTGTCGGATTTCACGACAATCTCAGTTTTTGATTTGGTTTCTTATTAATTTCAAGCATTTATAATTAATAGACAAAATGTATAGTATTGAATTAAAAAAAACTGTTTTATAATCTTATTAATTTTGCATTTATAAATTGTCAAGGAGATTATTACATAATTTTTGTCCATATGCGAAAAATATATGAATATGCATATTTTCACATCACACACACACACACACACACACACACACACACACACACACACACACACACACACACACACACACACACACACACACACCAGCAGCTTGGATATAGAAACCACTGACACGAGACACAAAAAGGCGTTTAAAACTTTGATCCATCTAATCTACTCCGATCTACTGATCCGTCTAACGCGACTACAACTAGTGAAAAAGTACCACAGGTGTAAATACACACGTCTCATATGTACTGAGATCTATGCCACACCTTCAGCACTCCACAGAGCATATAGATTATATATCCAAGATGTTCACACACACACACACACACACACACACACACACACACACACACACACACATGCAACACATTTCTTACAAACATTTAGTAGTATAAAGGCTATAGAACTCTGCCTATAAAATATATCATAGCTTTTTCATGGTATACTTGGTCTCTAGAGAAGATTGTTTTGAATGGCTCTAAATTGTGCTGGAAGCTACTGCGTTCACTCGCTACACAACGATCAGATTCACGGTGAAAACACACGCTCTTGTTTATTTAGCCGTTTTTCGTTAATCAGCATCTGGCAGTTTACTGTGCTGAAGATTAGATCCAGAAGGGAAGTCAATATTGATTATGTTTGTGAGGGTGACAATGAAGTCACGTGTGTTCGAGTGGAATCGTTAAGACGTCGCAGCTAAAACTTTAATCAAATGTCATTTACCAAACAGAATAAAAGGCACCAAATATTTTCCACTTTTGATCAATTTGATGATTCTATCAAAATGCAAACTAGAGACACGCCCATCTTGACATGCCCCGCCCCTAAGCTGGAGATGGCATGTTCCGTGGTTGAATCTGATTGACTCTTATATATAATGTACACAACACACCCCCTGTGTCATCCTGTTGTAGGGAAATAATCAACAAGCAGTTTCGGGGTCAATGTTTATGGTGATGGATTAGGTCATTACCCTGAAGATTCATTTCCTACGACAGAACGTCTAAAAGTGCTCCACAAGCAACTCGACACCAACCGCTACAAACATTTCCATTAGTAAAAGAACGTCATGCTTTTTATCCGTTTAGATTTACAGTAAGTGCAAATGTTACTCTATAGCAGTCCCGTCCCTCACCAGTTACTGAAACTGAGAACGATAAAAGAACAGCCGTGTCTGAAAACTCAAAGTTACAAATCTCTGACACTGGAGACTCCTTCCACAAGTGTTACTTTTACACATCGACCATTAAACAATCCCGTTTTTTATTAGAGTAATGCCCGCTGTAGCGCAATGTTCCCAGATGTTCCCTGATCTGTTGCTATAGAGACAATAATATTTTACTATAGGACCAGATCATCAATATAATCGTCCGATCTTCTGATCCAGAGCTCAACATGTGCTATAAGACACAATAACACACGGTTATGATCCTTCAGGCTTGATGTAGCCGAACGGTGTATAAAACGTTTGTGCTGCGACGTCTTTCGGGAGTTTCAGATCTTTAACTTCGAATCTCCACGACGACTTCATGAGCATGTGGCAACGATACACGCAATCGATGTACCATAGAACGATGAACGAAACATCCTGGAATGTTGTTCTACTGTCCCTCCTTCTCTCTTTCTTTTCTGTCCACCTGGAAAACAAAACCCTGACAAACGTACCTCTTTCTATCTAATTCCCACTTTCTCTACACAGTCCCTGTCCCATCTTTACATTCAGCCTCAGGATTCAACCAATTGGCGTTTTCCGTTCCGTTCTCTCGTGCGGTTTTTACTCTTTCCCCGGTGTTTTTCATTGTCCGGATCGCTTCGATTTCCCAGTCGTGGAGACGCAGATTTCGATAATGTCACTATCACATAGAGCTGTATATTAATGCGTGTATATCTGTGATAAAGAAACGACGGACCACATATAAATCCATACAGATAAAAAAAACAGCTGAGGTTATTTACAGTTTGCATATTGTGCCACGGGGTAAATGTGCTCTACCGTACACGCTACTGGGACTGAACGTTTTGGTGAGACTTCTGCTGTCTTGGCAACGATCGTGCATTCCACGTGTTTATCGGTTGTTGCAGAGATTATTGCCACATTAAGAGAGAGAGAGAGAGAGAGAGAGAGAGAGAGAGAGAGTCAGAAAGGTACCCACGTACCTGCACTATCCAAAAACAAGTCTCCCTCGCACTGGGGTATTACCCTGAATACATACTCTGTTTGTTACATGTCTGTGACTGGGGGCAAAAATCTAAAGCCAGAGGTATCAATCAGGACAAATACGGAAACAGGACGTTTAAATCTGTGTTAAGGGTCCGTTTGGGAAGAGAGAAATATGTTTTGGAGTCTCACTGATACACTACTAACATCATCATCATCATCATCATCATCATTATCCAGGGGTTATTTTGCCGGACCGAAAGACATGATATGTAGTGAAATTGCTGTCCCTTCTCTCTCTCTCTCTCTCTCTCTTCTCTCTCTCTCTCTCTCTCTCTCTTACACACACACACACACACAAACACACACAAAGAATAACCGTTGAAAAAATTAAACGTTGAAAAGTGAGTGTGGCCTAATGACCATTGTTTGATTTGCTGTTCCCTGTCGTCCAATCGATGATGATGAAGCTCAGGCTCATAATCATAAACAGGACACCCAGACCTGCAAAACAGGTAGCCTAAGGGCGAGAAAGATTGACAGAGAGAGAGAGAGAGAGAGAGAGAGAGAGAGAGAGAGAGAGAGAGAGAGAGAAGGTGAGACTACATTTACAGACTATGAAGCACTGATCAGTTATAGAAACAATTTAGCACAAGGCCTACAGTGTGTGTGTGTGTGTGTGTGTGTGTGTGTGTGTGTGTGTGTGCACATCTAAATTCTCACCAGAATTTTTGGTGGTGAGCGTGCAGGCTCCTCCTCTTTGGGAACGATGCGGATGTAGAACACGGCCGGAAAGATGAAGATGAGACACGGAGCAGATGTGGCACCTGTATGGAGCAAACATACACAAACACACACTCACACTCACACACATGTACACATTTTCATGAAGCTTTTAAACTTGAATGTATGTTTAATGTAAGTGTCCTGACCGACCTATGACCCCGAAGATGCCGAGGATGTTCGGAGCGAAGATGACGAGCAGGTTGATGACAGTGAGGAGGAGGATGGCGATGGCGATGTGTCTCGGCCACCAGAACGTCTTGTTGGGGAAGAAGAGCTGCTGGATTGCTCGCCTCACCTTTGTAACACACACACCAAGTCACACCCTGCTCTACAAAGCTGACTTAACCCCATACACACGCCTTGGAAGTGTCCAGTGATTATTACATGTGTGTGTGTGTGTGTGTGTGTGTGTGTGTATGGGTGTGTGTGTGTGTGTGGTGTGTGTGTGTGTGTATGGGTGAACACTGACTCACGGGGAACAGTACGATGGGTACGGTGAGTGTGACAGCGGTCAGCACAGCCACGCGAACACACAGGATCAGGGTGTCGTACGGGTCGATCTTGCTATAGGTGTGCAACAGCTCAGGCTCTACCTTATCTGCTCTCACACACACACACACACACACACACACACACACACACACACACACAGGTTACAGGCTGAGGATACATCTGCTGTGAATGGAATATGTGAGTGTGTAGGAATAAATGGTGTCATGTCTTCTTATGACCACTAGATGGCAGTAACAGCATTGTTTTCCAATTCATATTCAAAGGAAAAATCCACCTGAACTACTTGAAGCAAATAAAAATAAATACAAAGCAAACTTTTGGCAGCAAAGCTGCCGCCTATATTTAATTACTTTTGTAATAAAAAAAATTAAAAATTATACAAAAATTTAATTTGTTTTTTATTTGGTATGAACTCTTTCTTGTAATGTTTCAGAAACAACCCCAAGAAAAAAAATTCTGCATTTTGCACCAATCCTTCAACTCTCACCATGTGAGATTACGCATTCTCCACTTAAAAAAAAGAAGAGTAAAGGAGAGATGATATGGGTGTGGATGGTGCATGTGTTCCTCACCGTAGAAGGTCAGATATCCAAACAGAGCAGCCAGAAAATACATGATGTACATGACAGCAATGGAGATGTTGGACACATGCTGCATCTTTTTCTTGGTGGGGCTGAAATCAGAAAAAAATGTTTATAATAATGAATAATAAAAAAAAGTAGTTTCAATATTAAGATTTGTTTCAGTGTTTTCCATTATTAATTTTTGTGTTATTACTTTTAAAAACCAGAAAAAGAGAAAGGCCGGGATACGAAAGTCCATTTATAGCTGCTATAACGTAAGTGATAACAGGATGTAACTTATTTCACGGATCTTCCACAGCTGTAAATGTAACCATAAATGGATAAAAAGTGTAATTTGCTGTTCTTTAATGTGTGTATTTATTCTTTTGGTTTTGTTATTGTCATTCTTCATTCCATTCACACTTCCCTTTTGCACCTTTAAATATATTTGTACAACTTTTAACTACCACTTTATCTTTCTCTAATATATTTCTATCATTTTATATTTATTGTTTCTTTTATTTAATTTTCTGAGCAGCCAATCAGGTTGCATTCTGCGTAATACAGAAAATTTACAGCTTTAAAATGTGACTATTTTCCTATAACAGCACGTCATGATGTGTTTTTTTTGCTTTAATATGTCACGACTTTAAATAATAATACCGCATTTCAGGGGTTTATCAGTTTATACCTTCCCTACTGACTCACAGAATAGTTTATGAGTGAAATAATTATGGTTATCATCTTCAATCTATTTTATATATTGCATTTTGTGTGTGTGTTTGTTTTCTGTTCTTTTTTTCTTCAGCTCTGGTCCTGGTGTCAGTGTGCTCTAATGCGAGGGTCGCGACCGCCACTAGAGGTCGCTAAAGAATTTCGAGAGGTCGCCAAGTGCACTCTTGATTTTTATTTTTTAGTTAATTAATTATTTTGATTTATAACAACACGATAAATAATTAAAGAGCACAATAAATATATATTGTTGTGTATAAAAAGTTGTGTTTTGATAATGTATGTTTTTAGTTTTTAGAGTACAACACAAATAATACAATAAAACATTTATCCTCTGATTAAATGATACTCATGTTAATATATTTTAATTTGCTGCTGTTGTTTGTTGATTAAAAAGCAGAGGCTGAAAAGAAAGTGTGTGAACCCTTGCATGTTGTTACATGTTTTTAAGGTAATAAGTGAAATGGAGAGATTTGGTTGATATTTATGTTAACAGATTAAAATCTGCTGCTGTTATTTGTTTATCAGGTTTAGAAACAAAGTGGAACCTGTTGATGGGAAAAAACCTTCTGAAAAAAAGTTCTGAAACCACTGAAGTTCATGTTTGCTGCATGGTGATGAAATAAGGTCAGTCATCATCATATTCATTAAACATCACGTCCAGAAAAACGTGACGTGTGGACCGATCCCGTTACTGCCCTTGGGCACCTACTTGCGCAGTTCGGTGTAAATCGGCAGCACCTCCGGGTGGCACACGAATGCGAATGCCAGGATGGGAATGGTATAGGCTGTCTGGAAAACACACACACACACACACACACACACACACACACACACACACACACACACACACACACACACACAGGAAAAAAAAACGTCACGTCACCATGGTAACCAAGGTTTCCACTACACTTTATAGAGCGTTACAGACGAGGCACTTCACAGAGGCATAATTGTTCAGGCGACAAATTGTGGGCTGATTTGAGATGCCAGTCCTGTGCCCTGGGCTACGGATTCTCACAGAACATCCCATTCGGATGCTAATACTGGCATGTAGAACAGTGCACACACACACACACACACACACACACACAAACATATCGCACAAATATACAACAGTAATAGAAGAACATGCAAATGTGTGAGGTAAATTTGCTCAGGAGACATCCACAGATTTGCTAATGAATCAGTGAGTTCTGTGGAAATGGTTTCTGCAGAACTGGTTTCTCGTTTGTAAGACAGAGACAGAATTAATGAATGAATGAACAGGAGGAGGCAGTAACTGGATACTCTTTAGGCCGTATCTCCACTGTTTGCTAAATCTCCAGCGATTAGCCACGAAATTTGGTAAAGTTTATGAGACAATATGAATAGTTTCTGTGGAAGACAATGCTCAACTCTACACAGAATCCCAGCAGGACCCCTTCTCCTTTCACACACACTTCACTGCAATCGATTCATCTCCGGCCTGAGCGCCTTTTGTGTTGAAAAAAAAAAGTTCCTGTTATAACAGTACACTGTGCAACCAGGACAATGCTCTTCCCAGCACTGTCACCGTGTGTGTGCGCGTGTGTGTGTGGTGGAGACCTGGATGTTGAGGTTGAACATGTAAGGGGTGCAGGAGGGGTTGTCCTCAGGAGTCATAGTGACCCCACTGTGCTCCATCACCACGCCACTGCTGTTTAACGCCAACGTCCGGTTGAAGGAGAAGTCGCTGAAGGGACATGACACCTGGAACTTCTTATAAATCACCTGTGAGAGAGAGAGAGAGAGAGAGAGAGAGAGAGAGAGAGAGAGAGAGAGAGAGAGAATTTAGATTTTAAAACAAACTTTTATTAACAATAAATTAAAACACTCAGGACAGAGAAGAAGAGAAGAGTTCATTTCCATCATCCTACACAATGCTCCATTAAAACACAAACTTTTTTGTAGACTTAAATCCTTGATTTTATTTGAGCTGTTGTTACTGCAACTGAGAGAGAAAGAGAGAAAGGAATGAGATATATTTTACTTTCATCCATTCATCTATCCACGTTCTACCATCTACTAACAAACTACTAAAATAAAATCTGTGTGGCATTAAAAACAGGAACCAAGCAGCACACAGCACACATGTACGAGGAGAAGGAGAAAAAGATGTAGAAGAGAAGAGTAGAGAAAAGAGGAGTTCTGAAGAGAAGAGTAGAGAAAAGAGGAGTTCTGAAGAGAAGAGTGGAGAAAAGTTTAGAAGAGAAGTGTAAACAAAAGAAGAGAAGGGGAGAGAAGAGTTCAGAAGAGTAGAGAAGAGTTCAAAAGAGAAGAGAAGAGGAAAGAAGAAAAGAGAAGAGTTTAGAAGAGAAGCATAGAGAAAAGTTCAGAAGAAGAGAAGAGAAGTGGAAAGAAGAGAAGAGAAGAGAAGAGAGAGAAGAGAAGAGAAGAGAAGAGAAGAGAAGAGAAGAGAAGAGAAGAGAAGAGAAGAGAAGAGACAGCAAATAAGTCAGATAGTGATAGAACAGGCAATGTGACAAACAAAATGAGTCATGCAAAACACACACACACACACACACACACACACACACACACAGCGATGAAAATATTTAATTATTAAACTGAGATTCTGAAAGATGAACTAATCAGATGTTTTACTCACACTGTGAACACACTGCATTTTATTCTGAATCATCTGGTATGTAGATAGATAGATAGATAGATAGATAGATAGATAGATAGATAGATAGATAGATAGATAGATAGAGATAGATAGATAGATAGATAGATAGATAGATAGATAGATAGATAGATAGATAGATAGATAGATAGATAGATAGATAGATAGATAGATAGATAGATAGAGAGATAGATAGATAGAGGACATACTGCAATAAGGAAGAAGACCATGCAGCTGAGAGAAAACCCACTGGTGTAGCCCAGATAGCCTAAAACACACACACACACACACACACACACACACACACACACACACACACACACACACACGTTTGAGAAACATATCATCACTCTGATGCGTATTAGACACATTAAAGTCCGACTTACCCAACTGCTTCATCAGAGCTAGAGGTAGAATGATGCAGATGGACACGATCACCACCAGGTAGTTACCGTTCAGATACCATTCCCTGGAAGTAAATCAAGTGTTACAAGTTTGAGAAAGAAAAGGGAACAAAAGCATGTTTACAAATACCACCATTAGACAGGAACCTTTTAAAGAACTCTGAAGCAGAATTTAGTTCCTGTTTGAGAGCTTTTATTTTTCAGGATAAGCATCTAAAGAATCTAACAGATTCATTACTTTATTTCAATTTATTTATAAATAATGATATATACTTCTTTTTTTACACCAGTGGAGGATAATTTTTTTAAATCGTATAATATCTGCGCAGGAAAAAAAGCCAAAATTGCCGTAAACCTCTTTAACCATCAGATACTGTGAGGAAGACTCTGTGTGTCAGATACAGTGAGGAAGACTCTGTGTGTCAGAAACAGTGAGGAAGACTCTGTGTGTCAGAAACAGTGAGGAAGACTCTGTGTGTCAGATACAGTGAAGAAGACTCTGTGTGTCAGATACAGTGAGGAAGACTCTGTGTGTCAGATACAGTGAAGAAGACTCTGTGTGTCAGATACAGTGAGGAAAACTCTGTGTGTCAGATACAGTGAGGAAGACTCTGTGTCAGATACAGTGAGGAAGACTCTGTGTGTCAGATACAGTGAAGAAGACTCTGTGTGTCAGATACAGTGAAGAAAACTCTGTGTGTCAGATACAGTGAGGAAGACTCTGTGTGTCAGATACAGTGAGGAAGACTCTGTGTGTCAGATACAGTGAAGAAGACTCTGTGTGTCAGATACAGTGAGGAAGACTCTGTGTGTCAGATACAGTGAGGAAGACTCTGTGTGTCAGATACAGTGAAGAAGACTCTGTGTGTCCGA
>NC_060902.1:17331772-17344272 GCF_014805685.1 Silurus meridionalis
CACACACACACACACACACAAACACACAAACACACTAAATGAGGACAAAACAAGTGCACTAAGGCCATTCATGAATGCACATGAATCCACAAAAACAATCGACACACGCTCATAAAAAAAAAACAACCCTTATCTAAAAGACATTTCTTCACTGTTTTTATTTTTGCGTAAACCCTCCTGCTGTAACCCAGACGCTGATGTCAGAGAGAGGTGAGACAGCCACACTCGGTGATGCATAGGCGCTATTTTTAGCTCTCGCTCCAGAATTCATGCGCTTGCTGGCTAAAATCCATCCCTGGGATTGTTCGGTGTGAGTGTGTGAGAGAGAAAGAGCTGTACCATCTTAATGCAGTCCTGATCCTCAGTCCTCCACATGCAGCTCATTTAACATTAACCACATTCACACAGCTCGTTATCATGATGGAGATGACGCGCTCGGAAAATGCTAACACTCTCATAACAAATCAATCGTTTTATATTCAAACCCGAACAATTTAGATATCGTTACGTTCAGGAACTGTTCTGAGATCAGACATGGGACTCACCGACGATGCCCGAGGCCTTGAGCAGCAGGTGGATGGAGTAGGCCGAAAGAGATGCCACAGCCGTCAGGAGGAACCTGAGACACGCACAATGTTTACCACCTTGTTAGTTTGGTTAATATAAAACACAGCTTTGTGCAAATCTGCAGAATTTACAGAAAAATCAGTTACGAATAATAACAATGATTCAAAACAATATAAACATAATACATATAGTCAAAAATCGTTAAAAAATATGGACAACATCTCTCCATCATCAAATGATCATATCATCAATCTCCAGACACCAGCCAGTCACTGCCCTCCGTGAGCGTGTGTATATGGAAGAGGTACACGTGTATTACAGTAGTTTGAAAACAGATGCAGGCTGGTTTCAGATTTTATGAATGATGAAGCACGTTATCCTTTATCTCTTCACCAATGTTTTTTATTTGAGCATTTTCAGCATTAGCATGTGCATCATTAACATAGCTGAATATAATCAATAATCAGATCCAATCACGCATTCCTTTTGCCACTCAACAAAGGAGGAAGTCGTCTTTTTAAAAAGAGATCATTAGGACGTAACAAATATGTTGTCGTTGTTTGGGCCGATTTTACAGCCTGATTACCGTTTCATCAGGAGGACAATAAAAAGAGTTACTCTGTGATTAATGACTTATATCTCACTACAGATTACTGTGTGAAACCCAACAGAGAGCACAATACAAAGAAAACACTACATTAAAGGGCTATTATCTCATTATCTGTGATGATGTAGCTACGATACGCAGCTGGGGCACAGGATGCTCACCTGCAGCACAGGATGTTCTTCTATAGAACAAAACCTCTTTCATGTATAGCAGCAAGACTTTAATGACAATCATATTATCACGGAAAATATTTAAAAGATAAATATAAGAAACCGTACGTAAATCATTTGCAATCAAACATGAATCAGTTTCGTGTCTGTGTATCAGATGCATCATGCTGCATAAATGTGATAAGAACACCGCTTTATTAATTATTTTATTAAATACATCATTTCAGGTATATTTTAGGCAAATTGTTCCACAGCAAAATCTCGATCACCTCTGTTTTTGCACTTCATGTAAAAGAATCTGATCTAGATTGAGTCTAGATTGAGATTAGTCTATAATTTCACAGAACAAAAAGATCCAAATTATGTTTTTTTCCCCCAAACCAGTTCCACCACAGCATGTTTAAAACCATCCAGTACTAATACAAGTATTAATAAGACAGAGGAGCCTCGGCTACACTGAGAACCTGTTTTAGCAGGCGGAATGGGATGAAATCATCAGGATGGGAATTTTATTTCAATATCTGTTTAATACAAAAAACGATTTTGGCTCGAAATGATCAAATACCATAAATGGCATATGTATAGACGTGTCAGTGCCAGTGCACAGTGTAAGAACCCAATTTCTGTAATCTGATCTACAAATACATTTTCACATGAACCAGCAGGCAGTGTATGAGTTTTAGTTACAGGAGGATATAAGACTTTATAAGAATTGATGCTATTGATAGTGTGTCATTTAAACTAATTATTCCCTTTCGACTGACACTGACTCTTGTTTTGTTGTGGTTTAACCAACAAATCAATTTCCTTCCCACTGAACAGAAAAGAGGGCACAGTTATAGCTCCTCTAAACAAATCCATTCCTCATCTTTCTCTGTTGAGAGAATACAATCCAACAGGCCTGTTTACTTTCTTCTCATGTGTCTGTTGCCGTAGTAATTAACGAGTCTTGTCTGTTGCTAGCCATGACTAGCGTGTAAAGTATTGTATGTTTGTATGCATGTATTTACAAATCTTGTCTTTTGGTTCCAGGTATCTCAGATTTTGTCTACCTTCATCCTGAACGTTGCCTGGTTCACCTGGTTCACTCTAAGCTCCTGATTGTGCATGTAGTCCATATGCAAAAGTAAGAGGCGAAAACAATATTTAAATTATGTGGGTTTTTTCTCGACAGCCGACAACCAGTCAAATTAAACTAGGAAAGAATGTAAATAAAATAATTAGATCAAATATTCCACAAAAACATGACTGAAAAAACTAATCCATACACATTTACGCCAAACTTTTGATTTACGAGCTACTTTTGAGTAAAAATCCCAAGCTGCACACTTACAATTAGACCATATTTTTAAAACAAAAGCATCTAACCTATAAGAGGCGCTAGTTTCAGGGATGTGTGATGAATACGTCAGATAAGAGATGTTGGATGTAATTTTGTTTTCATTCCGTTTATATCTGATTGAGGATTAGAGGTTAATGACGTGAAAATAACTAGAAGCCTTTTTTTTCCACATTCTAACAAGCAGACAGATTAAAGAGTTTAAAAGATGACAAGCATGTGTCCTAAAAATATCACACCAGTCTCCAGCTGTCCACAGCTGGACAAGCTGCTCTGGGTGGACGGCTGAAGCACACAGTCTTCTCCTTCTGATTACAAATAAGATTTCTCTCTCTCTCTCTCTCTCTCTCTCTCTCTCTCTTTAATCTCTCAGTCTTTCTGTACAGTTACAGAGTTTTGATGACTTTGGCAGGAGACGTGCTGACCAGCTTTCTGCCAAGCACGTCCTTCACCCCCATTTCAACTCTGTTCTCAGTCTTTGTTTTTTTCTCTTCTACTTCTCCTTCATCTTCTTTCAGCGAATGAGATTTTCAGTCAGAGAGTGCAGAAGTCAGCCGAACAAGCCCAGTGTATAAGCAAACACTTTTCGGGGGCAGTTTCTTGCTTAGTTAATCATGAATAGGAGCTACTGATGAAGTGTCAGCATCATTATTAGCCACTACAATACAATTATTAAACATCCTAGACATAACATAAGTATACTTGGGCACATGATTGGGTCTGAGTTGATGCTACATCTTACAAGGCTTTCTTGACTTTCTAGCATTAGCTGTTTGGTGATATTAATGGCAAAGGCACGTGGATGTTATTTACACCCCATACACCACTTCATTGGAACGGTGTTCACAACAGCAGTGTCCTCTTTCAGCAGGATACAACCTGTTCAGCATCTTCAAAAGATCTTCAGAAACTGTTCATGAACGATTTAAAAAAACGGAAACAATTTCAAAGTGTTGATTGAATCATCTTCCAAATCTAAATCCAAGTGAGTGTATGTGGAACACGTTTGATCCATGGAGGTTCCACCTCATAATTCCTAACTTCCTAACTTACTGCCTAAATGCAGTAAACATAATTTACAATAACTATAAGAGCAATGAGGAAAGGAGATTGCGAGTTTATATCCCAAAGATGTCACAGCTGAAGTGACCGAGAGACAAAAGAGCAAAAAGAGCTGTGGTTTGCTATGTAGGAGGGGCATCTCCATCTCCATCTCCAGCTGTCTCTTTTTCTCTGTGGTTTCACATGCCTTATAAGCTAAAACTTTAATCCATCACCTGACATAACCTTCAAACTAGTTTTAGCTCCATGTGAAAATAATTTATTTACATTATTCCATTAGTAGTACCATCCAAACTGAATGTAAAGATTATATACGAATGCTGGTGGAAATAAGCTTTTGAGCTTCAGTCTGAAGTTTTAGACTGGTGTTATCAATGCACAAGGTAGAGAGATCTCATGGTGGTCCACCAGAACATTTATTTTTATTTACTTATTTTTTTGCTATCTAATAAACACAATTTATTTTTACTACTATCCTATTGGCAACAGATGAGTTGAGGAGAGATGAAGTTATTCAATAAGTATTTATACCTCCAATTTCATAATAATATGATAAACCTGGGCAGACATTATAATTACTTTATATTTTAAGTATGCGAGCTGAGAAAAAAGCTCAGCCCCTGGATCACAGTGTTCCACAGCCCCTGGATCACAGCGTTCTAAATCATGTGGGTTTTTTTCTTGGGCTGAACCGTTCGTAAGGGCTGTAAGTCTTGTTGTTAAATTGCGAGAGTCGTAAGGCTCAGACAGCACGGTATGTAGGACCTCTGTCGCCTCAGGAGACGCAGTGCTGTGATTCAGGCTGACACGCCGAGCCAAAACACACAGCTGAGAATCACGACAAAGCAGCGAGTGACAGCAGCATTTCTGCCTCGCTTTCTTATTCTCCATAACACTAAATATCACCAGCGCTGCTTTTAATTCTTAGGTCACATATCATAGCAATAATTATAAAATAATTGTCCATCTTTTAGTCCGCGGATTCATCAATTCTCTCCTCATGAACACCCGCCAACCCGTTCTGCATAATTCAACACTCCTAAATGCCAAGGAAGCTCTCGTGTCTTATAGTGCTTAAAGACACAGCGTGACGCTTCCATCTGTG
The DNA here is from genome assembly GCF_014805685.1 of Silurus meridionalis. Classification (NCBI taxonomy): domain Eukaryota; kingdom Metazoa; phylum Chordata; class Actinopteri; order Siluriformes; family Siluridae; genus Silurus; species Silurus meridionalis. Next base: position 17,336,623 of record NC_060902.1, read on the forward strand.
TGATAAAAACCAGCACCCAATTAGTGCACCGAGCTTATAAAAATTCAACGCTTGCTTCTATGCTGCATTTAACGTTTCTACAGATCAAGCAAACGAAGATAATAAATGACCGATAAATTACTTTGTGTTTAATATCCAGATTCTTCCATGGCTGGTTTGTGGCAATTGTTGGAATCACTACACAAACACAATTGCAATGAACTATAAAACAGAAAAACACTGATTTTCCTTTCCATTATTAATGTTTTGTATTATCAGAAAAGAACGTTAGAGATCTTTAAAGAAATGTGTTTTATTGTAGATTTATAATAAATCATTTTTTTCTACTTTTTTCCGCAAATTTTCTCACCTAGATCTAAACTTTACACTTCTTTGAAAACAACTAAACAAAGCATGTACATCAGTCTGCTCTTTTTATTTCTTTTCAGTGATAAGTGGGAGGTTTTAGCACTCGAGTGGGAAATGTGTTATAGTATAATATTATTGTTATTACCAGCCATGCTGTGACTTTTTTAAACTGCGTTTAACACGTAGGGGCTACGACCAGACAGAGAGCAAGGGGCTACGACCATACAGAGAACAAGGGGCTATGACTAGACTGAGAGCAAGGGGCTACCAAAACTTCCAAAGAGTGTGGCACCAGTAGAAGAGGAAAGCAAACATGCCATGTGTCAGCATGTAGAGCAAACCACAACAGAACACCTTCTAAAGGGTTAACATGGTGGAACTTTGTAGATTACGCTAGCTGGCACAAATACAGGTCTCCCAGACGCCCAGCTTGTGGAACACTGAATGCTGAAGGTCAGTTGGAAAAACAAATCCCACAATCCCTGGGAATGTCCTAATAAAAACAGCATTAGAGTGGCTTATGTGGTAATCGCTGACCTCAAAACTGAACGCGACTCTTTCAGCGACAAAAAAAATGAAATGGAAGGATGTAGGACGTACCAAAGGTGTGAGGTTTTTGCTCTTATACTATATTAAGCTGCTACCTTGAGTTTTCAAGAAAGTGGAAACTGTATGTCACCTTGTGTTAAAGGGAAATGTAAATATCCCTTATTTATAATCACTGATCCTTCACTGATCAGGGTTTTAATAATTAATTATATTTGTGAAACTAGCAGACAAGGAGACTGCATCAGGACGACCCTAAAAAGTTAATCATTTATACAACTAATAGCGTCTGTTCATTCACTCCTGAAACCCCTGAACAGGCAGTTACTTCTCTAAACATATACAGTATATGTAATTTCTGCTCATTTCTGCTCAGAAACAAGTGAAAGCGAATTGCAGAAAGGACGGGTTTAAAGTCTGGTGGTGAATCCTTCATAGATGAGCAATAGACAAAAAAGTCTTGATTCATCATTAAAACCAAAAAGATATTTAAACTGTAATATGTATAAAAATTCACAGTAACTCATGATATAAATAAAGCAAGTTTCGCATGAATTTCACAGCATTTTTATGCGCATCAAACTTCATGTGTAAATGATCCTTCAAGACAAATGCACAAACAGATTTTTAGGTAAAGAATCTTAAAAATGTTCAAATAGGTTTGGAAATTGAGGATGTGTCCCAGGACCAGCTGTGTGAATGTGCAGTTCACTCAGCTGTGCATCAGGCATTTTCTCATGACATTGAAATAATTACACACACACACCCACACACCCACACACACACACTCAGAAACATCATCAGTCGCTGCTAAAATGTTATTGCTTTGTTTTAGCAGCGCAGTGACAGAGTCATTAAAACATTAAAGCGAGCGCTCTGACACTCCTGTTCACTTGCTTTAATAAATATTACTCAGAACCATCCAATCTCACGCCGCATAAAACAAAATCAATGTGCCGTGCAGCGTTAAAAGCTGGGGAGTCAAAATAAATGATAAGTATATCATGCATATCATTATCTCAAGCTGTGTATGAAGGTTTAAGATGATAGAGTTGTGCATTAAAGCGTTCCCATAAGCACCTGATCAGTTTCTGGGACCTAATCTGTGTGATCTGCTCTGATTTTCTGTTCATTCATCACCCGAACGTCTACACAGTGCACACAGCAATGACTCACAGGAACATGACGATGCCGGTGTTCGCCATGGCGTAGGCCAATCCTAGAATTCCACTCCCCATGATGGCGTTTCCCAGGTTGAAGACCGACATCCCAAACGAAGTCTTTCCTTCAAACTGATCAGAGAAATAACAATAAAATATAAACACACAAAAAAAACAAAGCATAAACTCCTTTATAAGTGCCAGGTTTATCTGTTACCATAAACTGACACTGGAGATTCCGTCCATAAATGTTAAAAATAAATTGTACCCATCTCGCTACACAAAAGAGCGTTTCTCATAAACCTGTGATTTTTGCAGCTGTTGTAATAGAAAGTTAATCAACACTTTTCGACCAATCAGAATCCAGAATTCAGCTCTGCTGTGGTATGAAATGTGTTCGTAAGCACAACAAAGGTCTTAACCACAGTGTCTGAAACTGAGCAATGCAACAGTAATCAACAAAAAGAAAGAAAGCAAAAAGAATCTTACGTCTGTGAATCGCGGTGGTTTCTTGTCATCACCATTGGAGAGGAACTCTGCGCTCTCGACCAGGGCGGCTTCAGTGTCTCTTGTTGCTCTGCTGGGACTGAAAACATACAGTACAGTTCATCACCTCATCGATGTGTATATTTTGATGATGTGTGTGTACAAATTACATCATAATAAATATGAAAGAAAAGCCATTTTCTCCAAAGAAAATCCATGTAGATCTTCAGATTTATTGAAGGCCTACATATTAAATTAACAATTAATCGTCGCAAAGCTGCAGCTATAGGGAAAAAATTGATTGATTGATTGATTGATTGATTGATTGATTGATAGATAGATAGAAGACCTCGTGGAATTATTCGAATGTGGCACAACCCTAATGTATATAAACACACATATGAGGAACTCGCATCACACGTTTAACTAGAATTACTGGAGTCCTTTCATCTACAAGGCTAAAGAGTTTTCATAATAATCTATTTTACCCTCAATAGCAATTCCTAGAATTAGACAGGTCCCTCACATCACCGCCACGCTCATGTTAACAATCTGAATACTACTAAGTGGCTTTTGATTGCACAGTGAGTGCACACACAGCCCAGCTAGAAGAAAACAAAAACACGCTAAGCTCTTTAGCATTACATACCTGGAATTTTCTGTATTATTAGGTACGAGTTCCCTGCAAGGCAGAGCATTGAGTGAAGATTTGGCATCCATCGATAGCAGAGAAAAGGAAGAAAACACACAAACACACACATGCACAGAAACCTTTAGCAAGGAAAACAAAACATAATGTTTGTTCTAAAACGTGGAAATCGAGTGTGTGTGAGAAAAACAATTTTTTCCCCCTTCATTCGGTGTGAACCTGTGCATGCTGGGACGGGGCCAAGGGTTAAGAGCAGTGTTTGGACAAGAACTCGCGGCTGCTTTGAACATGTGTAGCAATCATACATACACGCTTGTCCTGATCTCTCTTACATACACATACACACTGCACATGCACTTGTTTTGACCCATCAACAAAAAGCATGACACTTGTGCTTAGCGAGCGAAATTTCTCCTATTTGGTCCGTGATGTGCTTTATGGCTTTGAAGATTATCAAGATGCATATTGGGTTTCACCTCATTGAGACGACGCGGCTGCAGACGAAATGGCCGGCTGTAAGACAGCACACAAACACAACACACACTGCTTCGGTTCACACGTGTCCAAAAAAGGAATAAACAATAAGTCCGTGAATATGTATTTAATAATTCCCAATAGTCTTATCTCTCAATAGGCGTTTCTCTCAGTTGCGCTGCTTCTAGGAGTATGTCAGAGTTTCTATCCAATCAGATTTCAGCAACACATCATGTGTTACTGGCATCAAAGGAATCTTCGTGAATCCTTTAGGAATCAGCAGTGCAGGCGCCTGTAGAGTAACGTGCATGTTGCTTTATGCTGTTTTTACCAATCAGATTGCGAGTTGATAAAACCGCTTCCATCTAGCAGGCATACAATAACGTTGCAATTTTCACATCCTTTGATTAGACGGTCAGAGAGCACACTAGTCAGGGCTCGTGTCCAACATCTGCAGCAAACTGCACAAGCTCACATATATTCATGTGGATTTAATCACTATTAGATCAATTTGATTTGGGCATAGATACACTTACAAGGACATTCAAAAGATGAACTTACAAGGACCTGTAGAATTTATACAAAAACACACAATTTGCATTTATTTCAAATCACCAGGAAAATGCAGGGGAAACTCCGGGGTTATTTTCTTTAATATCGATGCTTCTGCTAAAAAATGATGAATGTACAGGATGTGGGCGGTGCAGTTGTGGCTACAGTGAAAGGAGACGTGTTGAATTGAATTGTGTTTCTTGATTTAGTGATGACATTCATTCTCACTGTATGTGATTCCTGTCTGTGATGCTGTGCTCTGTTCTACTGCGTTTCTCGATTATATTGATGGTTTCTATAACCGTGGAATCACAATGATGGTATTAAGAGGTGGATTGATTCAGGCAGGACACCACTGAAGGGTCAAGGTGTGAAATGCACGGCCCGTAACTGCAAGAGCTGACGAAGGAACTGTATTTCCTGTATTATCTTTTACGTGTCTTATACTCTAATACAAAATTGATGTGTAATATCTAAAATATCTAACGAAACACAAAAAAAACCACGTCATGTTCCATTGAGGAAATATGATGCGAATCCAAATTCGAACCAGCCTTCTGATATCACAAATTAAATTCAGTGAGGACAGAACAGGACCCACACACACACACACACACACACACACACACACACACACACAGAAAAGATGCAGATCACTCACTGAGGCGTGTCATCTGACTGGCTTTTGGTTGAGGTCGAGGTAGGCGTGGCTGTCATTTCGGCTTCTCCTTCATGCCCTTTCCCATTAGGAAGCGCATTCTTCTCGACTGGTGTCGGATCCATGACTTAAGATGATGGAGATTTGTTCCAGAAGATACAGATAGCTTTCAGTAGAGATTCCCCTGAGGATTTGCAGATCTTCTAAGATCCCTGCAGGAAAAAAAAGGATGTGCAACATTAAAAATTACATAATTTGGGGACAAGTGGATTCAGATAATGACCTCAGAAAAGTGGGTTACCTGGTGTGAAAGGGCAAATTCTCATAATGACGGAAGTAACATTTCTCAGGGTTTTTAAATCAGAAACATTACCAGTATTAATAATGATACAATCAACTGTTCCAGTGTGATTTCAAGAAAGCAAAAAACCAAACACGTTCCCCATATGTCCCTATTAATCTCTTGTTCCTCAACCTCCAAAGAAAATGGGACATTAGACACTTACTATGTAGGCAGATGTAGGCAAGAAAACCTGTATTAAAGTCCATTAATTAATACCTTAAGCATGAAAAAGCAGAGATTTATCATATGGAAAGAGTGCAGGGCTGAAAGACATTTCCATTGAGCATGATGCAGCATTAGCAGCAGTTCTAGAAGCTGCATGTGGTAGGAAGCATGTGGTGGCAGTCAAGTGATTGGAGAGTTATCCTGTTTGTGGGAAATGACCACAACTGAATTAAGGGGAAAATGCAGGAACAAACTTATACAAGTGAATCTGGGATTGGAAGGAGTTGAATGCAGCAGCCTGTCTGTAAAAGTGATTGAATGACTATGTTTAAATACAGTAACGTTCATGGTCTCAGGTTCCTGCCGGGTGCAGAGCAACCTGTTCACCCTGAGATGGAGCAAACGACTGTGTGGCATTTTAAAGAGGTTGAACCTTGATCTTAAATCCTTAGCTGTGGATTTGAAAGCCTGGTTGTTTTTCATCCTGAAGTCTCTATGGCCGAGTTTTGTGTTCTCCAGTCTCCTGCATCTTGAACCCCTGGGGATGTCTATGGAAGGACCTGCTGGAGGTCCAAATGACCGTGAAAGACAACGTGTTTAAAAGTGACGTCCATTTCCTCTTAAATCCCCACACTTCCCCACCACCGCCACCCCCCAGTCCGTTCCAAAAGCCCTGGTACTCTTGACCTCCAGTCTAAAGTGCCAGAGCTCTGTATTAGAGGAGGCGTGCTGAGGAGAACCAGCCAGGACCAGCTCGGATCCAGCTCTAACCCGTTTCTTTCTCCCTCATTGCTTTAATGAGGGAGAAGCTCAACATAACAGGCGTGCTCTCTTCATGCTCAATGCTATTAGCTGGCATTGATGAGTACCCCAACAAGCTTCTCACCCCCCCAAACCGCCTCTCACTTCTGCTATCCGTTCTCTCATCGTGATCGGAATCTATTTATGTACCACTTTTGCCCTCTCAATCCTAGGTGATTGTGTAGGAGGTCTGCACAGCACTCTGGTCTCAGTGGGTCGCTCCATGCGATCGGGCTCTCATTAGGCACCGTGCAGCTCCGGCTGAAGCCGGACAACGTGGTCAGCCAGCAAAGTGAAATGCACACAATGCTGCAAGTTGTGCAGTTTCCTGGGAACAGCCCGGGCAAACAGTAGGCTGATTGTGCCAGGCATCCCTGCAGTTTAAGGCCTTCGCAGCACTAGAGCCAGTCAGAGGGCTGGAAAGGTAATTCATCACAGATCTAAATGTAAAGAATGCAAAAACCATAAAAATCAGGCGACGACTGTCACGTTTTTGGACAGCGCTTCGAGGAGACACATGCGATGCCAAAACCCATTCATCCCCGCACTCTCATGCACTAATTCACCCACTGGACGGGTTTCTCAGTGACGAGATGGGGTTTGTTATAAACTGATGCTTCAGTCCTCGACACGTGACGTCTGTCTGCTGGGTGTGAAAAACATTCCCTGGAAGCTTTTCTAATTTGGCAGGAAATGAACATGCTGTAACTAGAAAAAAAAAACACACAAGCAGGAATGCTGGGTAATGACGCCGCTTTTTCTTCCAATTGACTCAATCTTAGGTTGTTGCATTAATACGATTATTCAAGATGATGATGATTATAATATCATTACCATCACCAATTAGACTGTAATGCAGATTTCTGTAGTAAATCCGAAAACCTTTTTCTATGTAAAAGTAACATTCCTGAGATATCACAAGCCGTGATTTCTTTTTCTTTACATTTAACATTTTAAAGGGGATAATTTTATATTTTAAAAAATGAATGCATCATAAGTGTTTCACCGGGACTTCAATAGCAAACCTGTACTTTCAATAAGAAGTATATTGATAAAGTATTGCAGATATTTCAGCCGATATGTCAATGGGACTCTTCTTCGCACTTTCTCTGTATCATGACAAATTCAGTTTTTTGCTGAAGAATTTAAAATGTATCTGCTCTGGTTGTTCCTGTACCTGTAGCTAAATAGATGAAAAGTGTGATCTTGATGCAGTGGTGCAAGAGGAATAAAACATACAGGGTTGTGCTGTTATTGAAAAATCATAAACTTTTTGTAAATCAACTCTCATCTCACCACAACGTTGTTGATGTCCTAATGTGTAATCCACACTTTTTATCCATTTGTGGTTACATTGAGGACATTTAACTTCTCTGCATCACTACATACGCTTTAAAATAGTTAAACACACACATTCTCACACTCGCCTCCACAATGACGTCAGCGACCGGATCCCGGCGTAAACCAG
>NC_060902.1:17349272-17366772 GCF_014805685.1 Silurus meridionalis
ACACACACACACTCACTCACACTCACCCTGAAAGAAAAGAGAAGAGAGATTTAAAGGAGAGATAGAGAGCAATTCACACATCAGCAGGTCCAACACGTTCAGCGTGTCTAAAAATAGCCCAGGTGCACGAGATTCGACCACGTGACTGTGACACGCAGAAAAGATCTATACATCACGTCCCGGAAAACCGCAAGGACACCCACGGGCCTCCATCTGTTCTTCCACAACACCTGAATGAGAACCAGATAACGATCTCGGTCCGATTCGGAAAGTGCTGAATGACGCAGGACAGCGGAGAGCAGCGGAGAGCAGAGTTTAGTCATTCTCTGACGCTGCAGCACTGAACCCTAGGGATTAGTGGAGAGGGTTTGCACTGGCAGGACTAGCCAATAAGAACCTGAAGGTTGTACTGATGCCTGGATTGGACTAAAAGATTCTTATATTATGTAATAACAATAATAATAACAACATTAATATCTTCTACCGTGTCAGAATTTTGTACCGAAGGGAAAGCTGTAACATTGTAGTAATTAAAATAAAAACAGTAAATGGACCAAAGTATTGGATCACCTGACTTTTCCAGCCATATGTGCTTCTATGTGTCACACAAGTTGGAGTCCTTAAATGTGGTACATGGGTTACATGGGTTGGAATGGAAGATCTCCTGCTATAGAGCTCTGAACTCTGAAAACCTTTAAGAAGAATGTGACTGCACTTCAGGCCTCCTCACTTCACCCACATCAGTAGCTGACTTTACTAACACCCCTGTAGACAAATCTCTTGTTTTGTTTTCTATTGCAGCATCTACCAAAGTGTGATCCTGAAATATCCTGAAATATTGTTATGCTCTGCTCTTGGATGCATCTTGTGGAAGTAGGGGTGCATATACTTTTGCATGGCTTATGGGATTTATTTATAGCAGCCCTTCTCCCAACCTGCTCACCCAAACAGGTAAGCAAATTCACAGGAAATGTGTGCACACACACACACACACACACACACTTAGATCCCTAGCCTTGTGCAGGTTGAAACACCAAGGTCAGTAGAAGAGAATAATGGGGAGTCTGTGATCCTACTGAAGGACGGACGTGAGCTAAATGTCATTTTACTGGCTGATGCATTTTATGAGTTCAAGTTGTAGTGAAACATAGTATCACAGTTTCATGAATAACAATATGAATGAAAAATGTTGCATATCAAAGCAACAAAAACGATAAAATACTTCACAAATAAAGACAAAGGCAGTGGCCATTTTCAGGTCTATTAATGGTCACATCTGCAGAGTAAACACCAGTATCTAAAGAGCTCTGTAGAGCAACTGAGTTTGCCAGATGTTTCTGTCTTTAGCATAAAGTTCTGCATGACAATATTACAATCAGGTTTGACTCACAGGTTGCTTTTTTATAAAATGTTTTAAAAAAAAAGCGTAAAATGGACTGGAAAATTAAAAAAACAGAATCTGAAAAATGTAAGAGCGATAAACTAGAAACAGTGCTCAGCTGGAGGAAACTAAAATTTAAATTTTTTTATTGATGAAACTAAATGAAATCACTAAATTTTGAAGAAGAATAAAATAGAAGCATGGAGCGTTTTTAGAGCAACAGAAGCGTTTTTCCTCTGCTCGTGTTGCAGCATAAAGCGTATATTGATGTCGGGAGCGGTGCTGGTCAGGTGCCGTGCTTATAATGAAAAAGGAAAAGCCTACAGATGCTGGAACGCTTGGCAAGAACAATAGCAGAGTGTGTAAACTCTTCAGCGTAACAAATGCCTCTGTGCCTTTTTTTGACCCCTCCAACACCACTCCGTGCCGCTTCCCACCACCGTCCAACTCCGATCACGGGTTACTAACAAAGAGACGACCTCTCCCGTGTCCCCTGTCCTGACGTGCACAAAGTCACACGGGGAAACACAGGGCATCCTGGCAACAACCAGAAAGAGATCGGTTAGAAATGTTACGGGAACGGGAGTCCAACCAATCACGGGCCGGGGTGCAGTCAGAGACAGAAAGAGAGATCAACCAATTAAAGTTCACTGAAGTTGTAGAGCAGAAGTGATGAAGAAGTTTTGCACTTTCAGTCATTGCTGATAAAACTTTAATCTCAAATGAATGAAAGATCACACTGTAATGTACTGCATTAAAGATAATAATCATTCTATAATCTCAATTAATAAATTATCAATTAGGAATTCATTTTAAAACAATTGATTACACACTGAAAATCCCAAACCTTACACACAGATCACACGTTATTCTGCTGTGGGGTGTGTAGAATTCTGTCAAAATACAGAGCTGCAGATCCGGTGTTTTGTGCACGAGCATGCAGAGCTGGGAGATTTTCCACACCAGGCTAAAACACACACACACACACACACACACACACACACACACACACACACACACACACACACACACACACTAAACTATTGACTTAACTTGTGATACACTTATGAGTCTCTGATCACAAACTTACAGTGTCATAGTTCCATGTTTGGTCACACCATATGATCTCATCACTGATTCTTTTTCCAAAGCACAGATTAAAATGCATCCTATCTGCTACCATCAGTGTCAATTTCCACACTTACTTATTGGTTTCCAGAAGTGCAACTCACGGTGCCATAAAGCGCCACAAACTCAATCAAAACTCCAGATCACATGCAGCATTCACGTAAACAATAAAGGCCTGGATCCCACTGACTGAAGGAATCCAAACTCCTACGAGAAATTATTTGTAGCGTGTAAACGGAAGGACAAAAAAAAAAAAAAAAAAAAAAAAAGGAGAAAATTCTTGGATTTCCATCCAAGCATTACTCACTGCCCACTTCACAACAAAGAGTAGCCGTTCTGACGCAATACACACTGTTGTGAACACAGACTCACGTGTTTTGAACGGTTTAATCAGTCAAAACAATTAAAGAGTTTTGATAATATTCCATTAAAGAATAGTGTTGAAGAATACCGTTAAACGCTCGCTGAACCATCACGAGTGATGTGGGTGGAAGTGGTCGCTCAGTGGCTTAGACACTGGACTCCTGATTGGAAGGGACTAAGTTTGAATCCCGGCACCACTAAGCTGCCTTTGCTGGGCCCTTGAGGAAGGCCCTTAACTGCTCACGATAAAGTGCATCTGCCAAATGCTATAAATGTGGGTGGAGCTTTGTGCACATGGGTGGGATTAAGGGTGGGCTCTTCCTTAAGTTCATCATCAGCAGTGCAAACTGTATTAAAGCATAACTGTAATTATGAGTGGGTTCAGTGATTATACTTTTCATTTCCTAGCTTAATAACGGCTTTCATCAAAAAGATTTTTTAAAATCCCATGTCCCATACCATTACTGTTCATCTCCAAATTCCAGAAACTCACGCGACCCAAATCCCAGTCTCACTTCATGCCTTATTCAGGCACATGAACGAACCGAGCACAGTTTTTCTCTCCAACACCAAACAACACCTCCATCATTTATCTTTCACTCATTCTAACCAAATGAAAGGAACATTTGTTTACTCTTCATTTCGTTTTTGCCATACAATGTCTAACCTTCATGCAACAGATAAAATACAAACGCATGAATTTGTTCAGCCGATCCAGTAAATCTGCGTGTTCTTTTCAGATGTTGTCCTGAAGTGAAATTCATTCAAATGAAACGAGGAAGCTCAGAGCGTCTTAAAGCCTATAAACATGATTAAGAGGGAAATAAAGCCGTCAGCAGCATCTATGAGTAAGTATTTCTTTTCATATTTTATTATTTTGAGTGGCAGATGCCCTCCAGGTGGACTTTAATACGATTCATAGATCACTATAGATGATGATCAGATCAGATCAAGAACAATAATAACAAAATTCTGCGTGTCAATGTTCAGTACAAGGTCAGTGAGGACTCTGATTTAGCTACCAGCTGTAAGCACGTGAGGTGAAAATGTGACTCGGACAACAATAAATCTGTATTCTGTTTGACCAGGTCATGCGTCTTTGTCTCACCTGGAGGCCGGTGTGTGGAAAAACAACCCCAGATCCCTGGAACTGATCTCAAATTACTTCACTTGATTTTGCCTTCAAAATACAAAAGATGCCTTTGGTTTTGTGTGAAACAGATGCCATTCATTCACATTTACATCAGTCCTCCTTTAAACTGAATAATTCCCATTATAGATATGAACTATTGTTTATATCATTTATATTATATTGTGTTTGAATATATTGTTGTTAAATTATGAAGATCTTCTAGTCTCTGGGCTGCTTTCAGTTATGGAGGTAATGATATAACAGTGGTTGATACCCTATAATGGGACTAATTGGGGGGGTACCCAGTAACAGGGGTCAGTATACTGTAACAGTGATCAGTACCCTTTAACAAACTGGTCAGTACCCTGTAATGAGGGTCAGTATCCTGTAGCAGTGATCAGCACTGTTATGGTGGTCAGTACCATTTAACATGATCAGTACACTGTAACAGGGTTCGTTAGAATGTAACACTGTACACTTTAATGTGGGTCAGTTCACTCTAACGGCAGTCAGCGAACTGTAACTGGATTCAGTATTCTGTAACAGGGGTCTGTAATGGTGGTCAGTAACTGGTAGCAGTGGTCAGTATTCTGTAACAGTGGTCAGTATTCTGTAACTGGGGTCAGTACCTGGTAGCAGTGGTCAGTATTCTGTAACAGTGGTCAGTATTCTGTAATGGGGGTCAGTACCTGGTAGCAGTGGTCAGTATTCTGTAACGGGAGACAGTACCCAGTAGCAGAGGTCAGTATTCTGTAACAGGGGTCAGTATTCTGTAACGGGGGTCAGTACCTGGTAGCAGTGGTCAGTATTCTGTAACAGTGTTAAGTATTTTGTAACAGTGGTCAGTATTCTGTAACGGGGGTCAGCACTGTAATGTTGGTCAGCACCCTGTGAATAAATGGGGTCAGTATCATATGTAAATCTGTAAGATGAATCTGATGCTGGATAAACATGGAGTCGGTAGAACGAATCTCTGCATGATGAAAGTCATGATTCGGTAAAGAAGTCAGTATAATAAATGAGTACAATGAAAAAATCGATATCAGCACCAGACGTCGTTCATCCTGCTGAGCAGAATCGAAGTCACTCTCGTGCAGAAGATGGAGAAAGTACAGTAAATGTGACCGAGATGTCATTGACACCAAACCGGAATAAAATTGTTCAACTCACTGTGAGGGAGCGGAGCGGTCCGTTACACCGAAGATCTGGAGAAGATCCTGCTGACGCGCTGATCTTCTCACGAGCAGCCCGCGCGCCGATCTCAGTGTAGAACACACGGTGATGAAACGCTCCGTCCCGGTCTAATCCCCTGCACTCAGACTGTCCGATCAGAAAGTGGCAGAGGGTTTTAAAGTGGGATGTAACGAGACCCCGGTTTTCTTCTCCGCCCACTCCCGTCCGTTCACCCGGCACTCCGGGATGCGCGTGCATCTCACGGGAACGCACGTGCCAATAGAGGGGGGGGGGGGGGGGGTTTATTAAATTCCAGTCTGATATTTAAATTATATTATATTATATTATATTATATTATATTATATTATATTATATTATATTATATTATATTATATTATATTAATAGTTATTTAGTCTGGGTTATTTTATATAACGCGGGTTGCCAATTTCTCAAAGTGTGTAAATATAAAACTCCTATTCCGGGGCGTGTAGACTGTTTTGTTGATTGTTCTTAGTAATGCTTTATGTTTCTTTCACCCTTTTAATCACAATTGTGTAACTGCTCTATAAAAAAGGCGCATATTTACATACTGTTTAAACAAAGTCATCAATACACTGGAGTAAAATGTGGAGTATATTACAGTTTTCTATGAATCTCCGATTTAATTTGTGCAATCACGAGATAGCGAGGAAAGAAAGATGGAGAGAAGAGGAGAAAGAGAGAGAGAGAGAGAGAGAGAGAGAGAGAGAGAGAGAGTGAGTAGGACCAGATTGAACGAGGTGGAAATGTACAAAATCTGGCAACTCGGATTTCTGGGGCGTTTGACGCTCTTCGTGACGAAAGCAAGACGTGACGCCATACCACCCTAGGGTGTCATTTCTCGCCTGCGTGTGTGTGTGTGTGTGCGCGTGTGCGTGTGTTTTCGCGCGCTCACCTGCTCTTAACAGTGCACGCGCACGGATGCACGAACACCTAGACCAGTTAGTGCACGCACACACTTACAGACAATGAGACGATGAGATTTTTTGTGTTTGTCCCACTAAATTACCATCTGAACTGAAACGTTCTTGTGTTTTTATACTACATGCATCAACATAAAGTGCATTTCAAACTCTGATGACAAACTCTGAATATCTTGTGCTGTATGATGTGCTGGTGCAGGTTTGCATTGCGTCTCTTTGCATTAACTGTCTTCTGTGGTGGACAAAAATGTCTCGGTTGTCTCTTATGTTCCTAAGACACACAGGTATTGTTTTGCAAGTTTGCATCTGCTGAGACAGAGACTTGAACCTTAGAGCATCTTTGAATGAGGCTCTGAGGAGATACTCCTGAAGGTTAGGATCTGTATATCTTTCCAAGTCCTGAGTAACAGCTGCCTTTGCATCTTTCATGGTTGGACTGTGATCATCTGCAGGTACCATGGATTTGAGGGAGGAGCACTGTTGTTTTACTGCTCAAGAGGGTTGTAATTGTCTTGAGGGGGGTTAAGCAGATGATTCATTTGGCCTGCCAGTTTTCAGCTCAGTGTTGGATCAACAACCACAATGTCCTTGACATTCATCTTACATTTTTGTTTTAGCACAGAGTAGATGCTGGCAGGCTGCTGTGCCAGATATTAATCCAACGTGTCATAAATGGTGTTCCATTAAGTTGGGATCTCCTGCTTCACAGCAGTCTACTCTTACCCTGTATATACTATATCTTCTTAGTTGCAAGTTTAGGAATGTGTTTCATGCATCCAACCTGTGACCTTAGTCCAGCTGCTTCTATAATGGAGCTTAATGGTTGTCTGTGGAGACCAGAATGGTGATTGTGAGAATGGTGATGTTTGGTTTCTACAACTTCCTATATGTCACTAGACACTGAAAGTCCTGCCATTCTGATGTCCATCTAAATGAGTAAGAAACAGAAATACTTTGTACATTTATTTAAATTTATTTATTTATACATATTTGCGTCTGGTTTCAAACGCTTTTTTGTTTGTAACTTACTGAAATATGATTGTAGAAACAAACATTTACTGTAAATGTAACTTTATTCTGTTCAAACTATATATTTCCAATCTAAATGCAGGACAGCATCTAAAGGTGGCTGTGTGATCTTCTCAAATGTTTTTTACACTTGGATCACTACTTCATGATCCATGGAGTTTATCCATCTATTAAGCCATGCAGTGAAGTTTTAATGAACCAAAAATAGATTAGCTATGGTACAAAACATGCCGAACAATGGCTGGTGAAGCAAACTGTTTTGTTTACTACGATTCCTTACACTCATAAATTAAGGTCAGTCCATCCAAAAATATCAAGAAGTGTTCATGTATCTCTAAGTGTAGTTTCCAAAACCATCAAACACTATAATGAAACAGGCTCTACCGAGGACCATCCCAAGAGCTACCTCTGCTGCATAAGATACATTTATTAGAATTACTAGTTTTAGAAACCACAGATTTATATAAATACTTCTCAGGCTTTGATTTGCAGACACATTTTAACATCCACTGATTAGAGGAGACTGTGTGAGGCCTTCATGGTAAAAAAAAACCCAACAACTTTACTTCTGAAGCAAAACAAGACCAAGCACTTATTGGGGCTAAACTTTGGGATCCTGTGACTAAAGGACAGTATTAGAGTTTTATTAGTACAAGTACTTAACACCTCAGTGTTATTTAACACTTCCATATACAATACTTTTATGAATCTCAGCATTTTAATATTAAATATTAATATTAAAGACATATTTTTATATAATTTATTTCCATCACAACAAAACCCTCTGACATGACACTGATGGAAACATTGCATAAGCATGTCACTTGATTTTCCTTTATTCTCACAGCTTTATTTCCAAAGCCAGAATAGTGCTTCCTCTTTGGAATAAATAAATAGGAAGCAACCCTAATGTTCATGACACAATTTAGAGTAACATCAATGTGTATAGGGAGATCAAATCAATGAATAAAGAAGAACAATACATTTTCTTCACATAAGGCAGCTAGTTAAAAGTAATATAATAACTGCTTTAGCTTCATCAAAGCTAATTTAAAGATTCTAGAAAATAAAAAAGTGCTAAACAACCTGATGGATTCCGAATATATATTACGTAGGTAAAGAAAAATCTAATTTAGCATTAACCATGGATGGATTGCATTTAAAATGCTAACCGGATGGTAAACAATGCTACCGCTACACTGTATTCATGGTTAGCTAGGTTAAACACAGGAACACATTCAAATTCTGTGTTACATTTAGATGCTTGATTTTGGAAATCCACTTTATTTTTTATTCCATTTTATTAAAAAAGAGATATAGTTTTGCTAGCTGTATTACTTACTGAGATAAGCACTAAACCGCTACTGCTAGCTGGCAAAGAGGACTGGTTTATCACAGGAGATACCACAGTTAGACACTAATAACTTAAGGCCCAAAAGGGTACTTTTTTGGCAGAGCTCTACTTTTATTATTTCTGCTGTTTGAACACCTGCACTCGCGCACCTGCTCCTCTCACGCTAGGTGTCGTTTTATGCTTTTAATCATGATTTGCAACACAAAATATATGATGAGGAAACCTCTTACCAGCCTGAGCACCACGACACATGACACCCAGGGAACATACCCTACTTCAAAGTGTGTTTGAGATATCACATGCCGTCGTACGCATGAGAAGGCCTCCGTCTCCCGCCCGAGGGCCCACGGGTGTCTCTGTGCAGCTGCATCCAACCCAGCAGGCCACATCACCCATCAGGCACTGGGGCAAAGTTTATCTCAGAGCTGCACTGGGATCTGGACAGATGCTGCAGCAGGAAGTGGGGAAGAGAGGGAACTTTCTATTGGGTTCCAGTTCTGTTTTTAACATGGGCTCATCATCTTTCTCTCTTCACTTCCGATTCATGGAAAAATTACTTTTCAAGCTAGGCTAAATAGACTTTTTCACCACTTTGTGTAGGAGTGGTATAAAGCTGTTTCTCTTAACTTTCATTGTACATGGGAAACATCTCTTCTAACTAACTATTATAGTTAAAATGGTTCATTAATATTCTGCACTTTGGTGTTGACTGAGGGTTAACAGAAAATATTTTACTAGCTAGCTATTAGCATTGTGTCTATGGACCCACTGTTTTAGCAAAGTAGAGGCATGAAACTCACTCAGCACAGTAAAAACTGTATTTTTTAATACAAACAAAAGTATGGGCAAAAATGTAGTGAGAAGCAGTTGAAAGTCATTTTATAAGCAAATAGAATCCAAAACAGTGAGGAAAAAACAAGAGAGCACTCAGATATCAATTATTAACTATAAAGCCTGGTCGATGGAGTGGGTCACAGTGAGTGCTACTTCATTAAGTGTTTGTGAATGGGAGTTTCTCTCTCTCTCTGTGTAAATGTGTGTGTGTGTGTGTGTGTGTGTGTGTGTGGTTTGGGATTCGAAGTTTGTGGCTGCAATATTTGAAGGCCACAATGGTTGTTGTTACCTGGAGTTTCCAACTGACTGTGATGTGACAGTAAGCAGGATTAATGGGTAAAGCTGATATTTCTGGAATTCTACACTGACACAAATAGAATTTGGTTGTTGAATTTAAATAAAAGTTCAATAATTCTTCTATTTCCAGATCAATCAAAACTTGCAACATTGGTGTAATTCAGAAGACCTGAATCTGAAGTGTTCAGAGCTGCTCAACTCCACGACTCTACACTTAACGCTGAATGGGGATCGATTCGGATGTTTCTCCTTCCATTCTTTTTTCCTTTTACCCAAGAGCCACTAATGATTAGCAGCAGACAGAGGACGTCTCCTCACGGACGATTAACTCTATTTAACATGTTCTGCTGCTTTCATGAACATTTAACAATCAAACTTGATTATGGTTAACCCTCTGAATGCCTGATGGGATTTCTCTGGAGACCATATTGCACTGGCGCAGAGCCTCTAATAGCTCTGTATGACACAAACACTGACTTTTTTATCCAACTGAAAAAAAGATTATTATTAGCTGAGTGGATTGGGGGGAAGGTGTTAATCATGTGCACTTTGTAGAACTGCATCAACAGCAACGTTGTCTTCAGAAAACATTGTGTTTAATTGAATAAAATTCCTTTCACCACCTGACGAATATTATTTTCCAGTGTTTTATTCCTTTTGAACCACAACAGCAGGGTTTATTCCTCTTGTTCATAACCTGCTTTGTGTTTTAGTTCAATAAAAGATAAGCTCCATAAAAAATCTCGAAGATCTCATCACATTACTAGGAAACTACAAAGCAAAATCCCCTGAATAATTCGTGAAGTTATAACCTCATTTTTGCTACAAAACATTGACACTGGAGACTCGTCTCCTTACTCCAAACCTTTCTATATCCACAGTTATACACTTTAATATAGAAACATGTTTCAGGTTGTGATTTGTAGCTGCGCTACTGTCAGAAAGGCAGAACTCCACAGCGCATTACTGTTATAGGTGTTGGTACAGTGGGGAAACGGATAGAGGCAGCAGGAGAAAGGTCTGATTGTGGGAAGTATTACATAATCGCACGTGAGGAGGATCTTTGATGGGTTTATCAGCATGGGACATCTGTCATAGCACACGGCTCCTGTTTGTTGTTTTTCGCTGTACATTCGGGACCAGAAACAGCTTTCACAGAAAGAGTTCAGAGAGCAACCCTTGGTTCAGAGACCCCTCCGGAACTGTCAGGACGAAAACACACACACACACACACACACACACACACACACACGAACACATGCATACATACATTTCCTTCTCATCTCTCACGCTCATACATGCAGACATACACATAAAATGTCTGTTCTCCATTTTTTTCTTCAAAAACACACACAGACTTTTTGGCTCTTTTCCGAACTCTCACCCAGGGTTCTCCACAGTGTTTCCTGAACAACGGGCCTCTGAGCATTGTTCCACCCTGTGAGAGGAATTCCACCAACAGCCCAGGTGCTCCACCATCCAGGATTACACCCGCAGAGTGTGTGTGTGTGTGTGTGTGTGTGTGTGTGTGTGTGTGTGTGTGTGTGTGTGAACGGATTGCTTTCGCCAAATAAAAACTTACATGACTTCCTAAATCAAAGGAACTCTCAAGGCCTCTGGGAACCAAAAATGTGCATGAGAACATTCAGAATTCTTTAAGGTGTTCTGTAGAACGGTCTGAATGCATGTGAAAGAAAGATTGAAAGAGAGAGAGAGAGAGAGAGAGAGAGAGAGAAGCTGGCAGACACTGTAGGGAGAAAGCTATAGAGAGGCTTGTGAATGTTGACACAGCTCAGAATAGATGTGAGGAGAGTTGAATGAGTTCAGAGCTGCGGTGAAGAACAGGATTCTGGAGGAATATGGTCCGATGAAATATCACCGATTTGGTACAGGAATGAGGCATAGACAGCGGAGATAAAGATTACAGGCTTCAAAACAGAGGCTTGTGATCCAGAGGCATGGATTTAAACCTAACTTTCTAATCACAGAATGCAGAATTTTACACACAGAATATCAGTGCCAACATGGACTATGAACCTGGACATCACAACAGCAATCTAATGAATAATTAGGTTGTATACAGTATGTGCTTAATATTCATAATATTCAGCAGGGGCCATGGCCAATTAGGAAACATCATTACTATTAAGGGCTGAAACATGACCTGAAGTGAAAAATGTATATGATCACACCAGACCTCCTTCTACCAATGCTCCATGAGCCAGTTCTGATGCGTACGTGTCCATTGTAGAAGCTTCGGGTGGTGTACAGGGTTCAGCAAGGGCTCTTTCAGCATAATGCCGTTCCCATACTCAGCAAGTGCATTCTGAATCCTTTCTATCAGAGCCTGCATTCATTTTTTATTCGATTTTGTGCTACAGTATCTTTTCTGTGAAATCAAAATCCAGACATGTTAGCCTTCTTTTCTCACTGAGTCTTGAGTGTCCATGATCTTTTCACTGGTTGACTGGCTCATGGAGCACTTTTTTGTACCTAATAACTACTGCATACCAGTAACAATCCACAAGGCCTGCGTTGTTGTAGACATCTGGATGACAAGGTCAGAGCATCATAATTCATTGCTGCCTATTATTGCATATCCTGTGTGTTTACCACTTTTTTTCCACTGACAGGCCATACTCACAACTGGGGAACAAAACAACAGTGGACGACAAACTAAAGACACAAAAACAACCACGTGACTTGGTGCAGTGTTCGAGGGGACGTGTAGTCTGGGTCACTTGACAAAATCACAACATAATGACACTTGAGGTCTACATCTAAGTGAACTCTGACCTCGGAACTCTGACCATCATGTGAGCCAATAAAAATCCAAAATCACATGACTTCCTGTTATTGCCTGAGGGAAAAAAAGTGTGTTAGCAGACACATTTAAACACCTCAGAGCTGAAATGATCCGATTTTTATATTAGTATTGTATCTCAAGTGTTTAATCCAAACAAAAGTAACACAGAGGTGATGTCATTTAGCCAAACTCGCCGTCACTTGGTATATCGGCACTTTAATTGGTTTTTGGCTTCCTCTATAAAACCCTGTGTATGGAATTAGGGATTATTGTGATAGCAATTTTACTTTTGACAAACATATAACCTCAATTAATAAAAATAATTCTTTCAACTCAGATTACTTTCCAAAGAAAAGCCTTTTTTTTATCATTTTCAGATCTTAAAAAGGCTCCAAATGTATTTATTGGGTGCAGGTCAGATTATTAGATTATAGATTATCACTGAGCAGGTTACAGTTGGTTCAAAATGCTGTTGCTTGTATTCTGATTAATACACAAAGGTGAGAACATATAACCCTTCCAGTTTATTTCAGAGTTGATTTGAAAGTTCTAAAGTTTATAAACTTAAAATGATCCCAAATACCTTGTCGACTTAATACAGCGCCATCCTTCATCACGCTTCTTCATCACTGCTCAATTTGCCTTTTAATATAAGAAGAGCTTCAAACCTGGCTACTTATAAATCTTTGTTAAAAAGTCCCTTTTTTTCTTTGGCTTTAAATTTTAAAGGATGTTAAGTTTCTATTGTGTTTTTTGACTGATACTTGGGTGTGAATGTTCTATTTATTTGAATGAGTACTTTTTTTGAGCACTTTGTTTACAGCTCATTCTAAAAGGTTCTGAATAAATAAACTTTAGATTTTTTGATTAATTGACTGCATCTGAAACACAGCAGCCTGTGTTTGGTTGAAAGTTATTTTGAGTGTGCCTAGGTTGTGGTGGAAAAAAAGCATGCACGCACACACACACACACACACACACACACACACACACACACACACACACACACACACACACACACTATGGGAATGTTTGGTTTGGTATGAGTATGCACCCTGTAAGTAACAAACACAAGGTTTCCCAGAGCAATCATCACTTCTCGGGAAAGCTTTAGTATTTTTAGGTCTAATCCCCAAAATAGCAGCTCTGAAAAGACAGAGCTTCGCTTCGCACATCATCATCAATCTGGCACATCACACACGAAGCTGAAAATGATATTCAGTGCATGCTCTAACAAGATCTTCAGAGAACCTGGAGCACTGATTTAAAGAGTTCATTTGGCGCACACCACATCAACATGGCGTTCCGGCAAAACGATGAAGGATGACTTTTAAATGAGACGTTGATTAGATGAAAGGTGATCATGTGTGGACTTAGTTGCAGTGAAAGGGAAATTAGATCAGACAGTGATTCTGACCAAGTCGAATGTAGCGTACAGGTCATAGACGTGACGCAGACCGAGAACAAACAACCAAAGGTTTATTTAGAGAGAAACCGAGAAACCAGACGTGTCTGAAAACCTCCCTAAATCACGAACAAATTTATTCAGATGAATCGGTCTGTGGGACGACCAGGGGAACTGCATGACCCTGTGTGAACCTGTAGATTTAGTTTCCAGCGTTTTGCATAATATCAGACAAGGGTAATGTTTAATTTCTTTAAACTGGTGTTTTTGTAACCCTTATGGAAGGAGTCTCCAGTGCCAGAGAATTAAAAAGAAGCAGAAATAAATAAACAAGTTGATTTAGAAAATGAAAATAGCGATTTATTCTGTGTAAAGGAAAATCAGCAAGCAGGTTCAGGAGAGCAGATCTTTGAAGGTTCTTCAGGAGTTCTCTATGGGCTTGTTGTATTGTATGTTGTACTTCGAGACCTTTCTTGCAGGAAAACAAGGAACGTTTACGTTTACATTTACTCACATAAGATTACTCCATTCTGATACTCTGAACACCAAACAATAAAAAAAATAATAAAAAAGGAAAACCATGCATGATTCATGCAGTTGTCTGGGTGAAGTTTGAGTCATTATGCTCTATTGCCAGTGCACCACCACAGAGCAGCCCTGAGGAAGCACGGATGACTAATGCAGTCACACGAACTAGAAGAAATCAACAAGGATGCCATAAAAACCTGCTTCTTTCTGCTGAGATTTCATGCAGCTCATGAGAATAGTTGTGTATTTATATTTTAAGAATGATATTATACTTGTAAGGGCCTCCTGTAGCCAGAGTTCTTCCTCTGTCTTAGTCATTGCTCAAAACATTTGTCAGTGAGCATCACCAGCGTTGCATCACCAGCCTAGTTCTCGATCCCTTTCCCCCGCAGCTTACATAACCAATCCTTCAATCAGAAAAGCACAGCTTTAATCTTCGTTTCGGGGATTATCGCTCCAGAAACCGAAAAGAGGACAGGACACCTCATTTTGTAAAACATGTTACGTACAGTATGAGGGTTTCAAAGACGAGGAGACACAATGATGGAACACTCAAAAATGATGTCGATGATGCTTTACATACTGGCACAAATCCATCTGTGTTAAGTCAGTGATTTCTTCGGTCACGTAAGTGGATCTGGAACCTGTTAAGGAACAAATTCACACACACACACACACACACACACACACACACACACACACACACACACACACACAGCTGATCCAAGCCCCAGCATGTTGAGAGGTGGAAGGAAACCTGAGAACCTGTAGGAAACCCACACAGACACTGGAAACAGTCGAGACATTAGGATCAAACCGATAACCCTCGAGCTGTGACGTGGCAACATACATGTCAAATAAGGGTTACAAAGATAGAGATTGGATGCATCAGATGAATCTTTGCGTTTTTTTTATGCTTGTATTATCTGTACATGACACATTTCCTCTTCAGCAGTGTGATATCGCTCTATTCAGCAATGGAAATAAAGGTAAAAAAAAAACAGTGTTAAATCTTTATATGATTTTATCTAAACGTAGCTAGAAGACGAACATGTCCAGAGCTCATCATACTACTTCAGCTCACTCCTGGGCCTTAAATATGCTGCTGTAGTATTAAAATATCATTCCTGTGATCTCTGAATAAGAACAAAAGCACATCAGAACACACTGTGTAAACGTGATGTCAAACAAACAGCAGTTACATTTTTATATACACAACACCACAACGTAAACTATAATCTTCTATAATTACTGTCAAACCCAAACAGCATATTCCCATGAGAAAGTACTATGGACTGCACACACACACACACACACACACACACACACACACACACACACACACACACACACCTCACTAAGTGCAGTCTTACATTACATGCTTATACAGTGATGTACTGAGACCTGAGCCTAAGTAATAAAAATCAGTATTAAACTACTAACACTGCCTTGTATTTTAGACTCATGAGGGCAGTCATGAGTACAGAAATAACATTTTATTTTTTTTAATGCAGCATGTGCTGACCTCTAGTGGACACTCTCTCTCTCTCTCTCTCTCTCTCTCTCTCTCTCTCACGTTGTGGTGACTTTAGCCTACATCCACAATAATAATAATAATAATAATAATAATAATAATAATAATAATAATAAATTTTATATACCATCTTTAAAAAGGCACTTTATATAAAAAAGAAAATATATATACAGGGAGTGCAGAATTATTAGGCAAGTTGTATTTTTGAGGATTAATTTTATTTGAGGATTTAATTTGAACAACAACCATGTTCTCAATGAACACAAAAAACTCATTAATATCAAAGCTGAATATTTTTGGAAGTAGTTTTTAGTTTTAGCTATTTTAGGGGATATCTGTGTGTGCAGGTGACTATTACTGTGCATAATTATTAGGCAACTTAACAAAAACAAATTTATACCCATTTCAATTATTTATTTTACCAGTGAAACCAATATAACATCTCAACATTCACAAATATACATTTCTGACATTCAAAAACCAAACAAAACAAATCAGTGACCAATATAGCCACCTTTCTTTGCAAGGACACTCAAAAGCCTGCCATCCATGGATTCTGTCAGTGTTTTGATCTGTTCACCATCAACATTGCGTGCAGCAGCAACCACAGCCTCCCAGACACTGTTCAGAGAGGTGTACTGTTTTCCTCCTTGTAAATCGCACATTTGATGATGGACCACAGGTTCTCAATGGGGTTCAGATCAGGTGAACAAGGAGGCCATATCATTAGATTTTCTTCTTTTATACCCTTTCTTGCCAGCCACGCTGTGGAGTACTTGGACGGTGTGATGGAGCATTGTCCTGCATGAAAATCATGTTTTTCTTGAAGGATGCAGACTTCTTCCTGTACCACTGCTTGAAGAAGGTGTCTTCCAGAAACTGGCAGTAGGACTGGGAGTTCAGCTTGACTCCATCCTCAACCCGAAAAGGCCCCACAAGCTCATCTTTGATGATACCAGCCCAAACCAGTACTCCACCTCCACCTTGCTGGCGCCTGAGTCGGACTGGAGCTCTCTGCCCTTTACCAATCCAGCCACGGGCCCATCCATCTGGCCCATCAAGACTCACTCATTTCATCAGTCCATAAAACCTTAGAAAATCAGTCTTGAGATATTTCTTGGCCCAGTCTTGACGTTTCAGCTTGTGTGTCTTGTTCAGTGGTGGTCGACTTTCTGCCTTTCTTACCTTGGCCATGTCTCTGAGTATTGCACACCTTGTGCTTTTGGGCACTCAGTGATGTTGCAGCTCTGAAATATGGCCAAACTGGTGGCAAGTGGCATCTTGGCAGCTGCACGCTTGACTTTTCTCAGTTCACGGGCAGTTATTTTGCGCCTTGGTTTTTCCACACGCTTCTTGCGACCCTGTCGACTATTTTGAATGAAACGCTTGATTGTTCGATGATCACGCTCAGAAGCTTGGCTATTTTAAGACTGCTGCATCCTCTGCAATATATCTCACTATTTTTGACTTTTCTGAGCCTGTCAAGTCCTTCTTTTGACCCATTTTGCCAAAGGAAAGGAAGTTGCCTAATAATTATGCACACCTGATATAGGGTGTTGATGTCATTAGACCA